>NC_141873.1:422700132-422851648 GCF_056163025.1 Triticum urartu | reverse complement strand
GAGTCAGGTCCAAACTAATGCTGAAACTTGAGTTTTTAAATGGTTGTGGGGTACATATTGGGGCAGCAATCAGTGCTATATGTCTACTATCTAGTTAATCTCCGGTGTCTACTATGAGTTTCATGTTGGGTGCAAACAAACATTAAAGGAGCCATTATCTGTATTTTTTAACTAAAGCTATTATCTTCCTGTTATCATTGGTTTTGGGTCTATCCACACTTTTCTACCATCACTCTGGATTTGTGCATGCACTCCTTACATAATCTCACTATGTTTTATTCCTATGCATGCCAGCTATTGTACACAATGGAACTGATCATGTAGAGCAAAAGAGACGAGCCTTGCGTGCCAATAAAATTTCATGCAGACGTCGTTCCATGGTGGGTGCAAAGGCAGCCCCCCTCCACCCATTTCAGATCGTAATCAAGAGGAAGATAACTGTTATGAGGGGGATTCAGAAGGAGAAGACCACTCCTATTTACCCCATGAGGTCTTCGCTCTAACTTGGCATGCTGATGTTGGTAATATCATGCATATGGTGCCTTGCATTGCTTACTGTATACATTAAAGATGTCATCTGCTTAGTTTAGACATGCTTTGTGTCAATGCCATTTGTTTAGTTTCTTTATCGTATATGTGAATCATGCAATGCCATCTTGTCTAGCCAGGCATCATATATGTGAATTTTGCAATGCCACCCTGGTTAGCCAGTCATCTTATATGTGAATTATATCATGTCATCATTTTTTATTACGTGTTAAATTTGTCAAAAATTTTAGTACATTCAATTACTCTTCCTATGCATCAGCCATTTGGCATGGTCATGGAAAAATCTGGAGTGGAAACAAGGTCTTCAGAGCAGACAATGCTATCTGACGAAGCGCATGTCTTGCTGGTTACCGATACCTCCTCAGAGGAGGATTCAGAGACAGATGACCAGTCATATCCCCCCCCCCCGAGGTGCATGCCCTAACTTGGAAGGGTTATGTTGCTCATATCGTACGTATGGTATCTTGCATTGCTATGTCATTTGCTTAGTTTAGATATGCTTTGTGTGAATGCCACCTGTTTAGTGTCTAATTACCATATATGTGAATTATGCAATGCCATCTTGTTGCAAGACATTATATATGTGAATTATGCAATGTTATCTTGTTGCAAGGCATTATGTATGTGAATTATGCAATGCCATGCTGTTTAGGCAAGCGTCATATATGTGAATTATATCATGCCGTCCTTTTCTTGTATTTCTCATTGCTTTTGTCAACAATGTTTGTATATTCAACTGCTCTTCCTGTGCATCATCCATTTGAATTGGTGATGGAGAAATCTGGAGTGAAAACAAGGTCTTCAGAGCAGACAATGCTACCTGCTGAAGCAGATATCTTGCTAGTTACACATAGCTCTTTAGAGGAGGATTCAGAGACAGATGACCAGTCCTATTATCCCCCTGAGGTGTATGCTCAAACTTGGCAGGGTTATATTACTCATATAATGCATATGTTGTATTGCAATGCTTAGTTTTTACATCATATACACAATATTGAATGCCATCTCCTTAGTTGACACATCATATATGCGATTGCCCTCTGCTCACTTCCTTAGTATATAAATCATATATTTGAATTATGTCATGCCATGATGTTTACATAGACAGCATGTATCTGAATTATGGCATGCCAACCCATTTTCTAAAGACATAATATAGTTATATCATCTCATCCTGTTTACATAGTCATCATATTTAAATTATGTCATTCTATCCGTGAATTATATCATGCCATCATGTTTACATCGACGGCATGTTTGTGATTATGGCATGCCAACCACTTTAATAGACACATCGATAGTTATATCATATCATCCTGTTTACATATTCATCATATTTTGAAGTATGTCATTCTATCCTGTTTAGTTAGCCATCATACATGTGAAATTGTGTCATGCTATCCTATTTAATTAGCCATCATATATGTGAAATTATGTCCTGCTATTCTGTTTGCTTAGACAACATAAATGTGAATTATTTCATGCCCTGTTTTCTTCCCTACTATCCATTGCACCTGTCTATCTTACAATGTATGTACATTCAATTAATTTTCTTGTTTATCAGCCATTTCAATTGGAGGGAGTGATGGCAGTATCTGTGGGAGTAAAAACACGGTCTTCAAAAAAGATCGTGCGACCTGTCGATGCAGATAGAACCACGGCTGTACTTGCCCAAGAACCAGCCCCACCACACATAACCCACACTCATGCAGATTGTACCCCTACCCAGTTGGACAGAGAACCAGCTACACCTCTTCTAACCCCAACCCTAGCAGATAGACACCCAGTTCCCGTTGACACAGCACCGTCTCCACCACAGAGCACCCAAACACGAGCAGTTAGTAAGGCAACTGCAGTGCCCAAATCATGAGGACCACCACTCCGAACCCGAAGTCAACGCTTAAAGCAGAAGAAGAAATGTTCTCAGGTCAGGTTCCGTAGCTATGGTTCATACTACTTTGCTCTTGCATCACTGTATTTACTGATACCAACTAATTTCAAATTTGAAGGATGCAATTGAAACTCCAATGGCGCAACAGGTATGTTTTAAACCTGTTTCTTCAACGTGTTTGGCTGTTTGCTGTTGTAACTTGCTCTATGTTGATTTCAGTTTCAATTGAATAAACAGTTATGTTCTCATGCCATGCACATTACAAGTGTGGTTATTGCTGTGTAGTTTCCCACATTTATATTATGTCTATGCTGCTTTGTCTTAAATAGATATGATTCGAACTGTATCTATCTTGATTTGGCAACATAAAATAGAATGATATAGACCATACAGTGACCATACTACATAGATATATGTTTGTTTCATGATGTTATCCTGTCCACCTTACTACTGAACTGGTTTACCAAAATGAGTTTTATATACTACATTCTAAACCTGGGATGTGTTTGTTTGTTTCTCTTTTAGAACGCGGATAAAATATTGGAGAAGAGTACCCTGTTATGCAATGGTAAAGGAAGTAATGCAGATAAGGTTCAAGATAGTGAGACATCCCTGTTGGTCTCCAAGAAAGCTGATAAAAACTATATTGAAGACACTAAGACAACCCCAAAGTCCTATCTTGATGTAGTGTTCGAGTTACTGGCTACCACTGCTGGCACCAGCTCTTCGAACTCATTGCCTGAATCAGTTCGGCTTCTTGACTCTCAACTTCAAGTTGAAAGACATCGATCAGATGTTATGCGATAGGAAGCCGAAGGACTGAGGAAGTCCCTGCATAATTCAGATGCATACTTTCTGGTGCAACAGCAAGCGCTGGAGGACTTAAGCGCCAAACAAGAGAAAGTTAATAAGCTTGCTAAGCATCTTGCCAGCATTATGGGTACCCAGGATATTGTTTCTTAAGCTCTTCTGAAGTGGTTTTAGTTCTGGACTTGTTTTGTTGTGGTGTTTATATGCTGCTGTGTTCCCTATATTTGCACTGGTGGCGAACTTTGATGCCCAGTGGATGTAATATGTGTAATAGCCGTGATAGCCTAGTGTAAGTTGCTTGCTTATTTATTTCCTTGTTGTCTTGTTTATTTGTTTGCTTGTAGTCAGTGCAATTCTTTTTCCACGGTTTGCTAGTGGCTGCAATAACCTATTTTTTAAAACTAGGCCACAATAACCATGGGCTAATATTTATTGTAGTGACATTGGGCCTCCTACGGGCCGTAGAAATAGTGGGCCTTCTACGGGCCGTATAAACAGTGGGCCTTCTATGGGCCGTAGAAACAGTGGGCCTTCTACGGGCCGTAGAAACAATGGGCCTTCTACGGGTCATATCATCAATGAGCCTTCTACGGGCCGTATCATCAATGGGCCTTATACGGGTCGTATGATCGATTGGCCAAACATGGGCCAAACAGACCGCATTCTTGCCGTAAACGGGCTAGAGTTGGATTCGTCCGTTCATGGGCCGACCATAACGGGCCATCGTTAATAGGCCGTATTTGATGAAGCTATGAAAACGGCCCAACGTATTAACGGACCACAAACGGGCCGACTGTAACCACGGGCTGAATTTGGCCCACAAGCAGAAAATGAAAGTAACGGGCCATAAGTAAATGAATGCTGGAAATGAGCCCAAGAATAAATGGGCTCTGAGAAGGCCGAAAGATAACATGGGCTGGAGATGGCCCAACGGAATAACGGGCCGTTAATGTGTATAAAGTGATACACTATTCATTACGGGCCAGTTTCACCATGGGCCGTTAATGGGTGTAAAGTGATACACTGTTCATTATGGGCCAGTTTCACCACGGGCCGTTAATAGGCCAAGAGTTACATAGGGCCTCATATGGGCCGAAAGACGTCATGGGCCATACATGGGCCAGAAGTGAAAACGGGCTGGAATCATATTGGATGGCGCAGATGACGCTACTGGGCCTAATTCGGATAGGGCATAACGGGCCTTGGGTTAGCGGGCTGTAAATGGGCTATATGTGAATAGGCCGTTAACAGGCTTTCCATGGGCCGGCCCGCCACCTTTTGACCAAGTCAAATAGGCCGGCCTTTTCACAGGAATGGGCCTCTGTTGGGCCGTGCCACGTGTCAACGTATCATAGGCGCCTTCTGTCCAATGAGTGGATGACATCTGTCCCGACGATGAGCCGACACGTGTTTCCTCCAGCCAATGATGATTTTACACGTGGAAAATCCCCATTGGTCGGGGCTGTTAATGGGTTATCGGATCCAAAACCCGACCCGATAGCTTAACGGCGTTCCATTACGGTGGATGCCACATGTCGGTCACCCTGACGAAAGCACTTCTGTTACGCGCGATTTATCGTCATGGAAGTGGACACTTCCGTGATGATAATTTTGGTAATGTCATGGAACACTTCTACGACAGCACATGTATAACTATCTTGATTCTGTCATAAATTTGTCATGGATGTACATGCATGACAAAACACAAGACCTACTGTGACAAACACGTATCATCACGGAAGTGTATTTTTTGTAGTGTTTATTGATGACATTGACTGACTTTGCATTTGATGCGTGCTCCGTATTTTGTTGACGACACTTACGGTCATTGTATTTGAAGCGAAAGCACGATATGGTCACTGGACTTCAGAATAAGCTCATCACGGTCACCACATACATTTTGTCGTGCTAACCAACATGCGGTTCGATGGTTAGAGGACAGTGGTTTCTCGAGCCCACCAAGGTTAAAGTCCCGGTGCTCGCATTTATCTTGTGTTAATTTCAGTATTTTCCGGCGATGTAAGTTCAGTGGGAGGAGACGTTCCACTCGACTACGAGGCACCTATGGTGACTTCATAAAATCTCAAGATCATATATGTTGGCCCACTCTCTCGAAGGTGCTCATAGGGGTAGGGTTCGCATGTGTGCTCTTATAGCGGTGAGTGCTTGCGCGTATATATGAGCCCTTGTGTCTGTACCGTGTTAAACAAATACATATCATGATTATACGGTCACTGGCTCACCCCGTACAACTCCGTATTTTGTTGATGACACAATCAATTGACCAGTCAAACGTTCCACGCGGAGCAACTAGTGTTGCACCATCGGGGCGCGTAACCGTGGGGCCCACCTGTCAGCCCGTATATGAAAGAAAGAAATGGTAGTTTGAGTCTATACTGTGTTAATAAAATGATCATACAGTCAGCCCGTAGGGTGATCATACGGTCACTGGCTCACCATACAGCTCCGTAATTTGTTGATAAAATGATCAATTGACCAGTCAAACGGTCCACATTCAGCAGCGCACATTACCATAGGGCCCACCCGTCAGTGCGTATATGAAGGACAGAAATGGTAATAAATTAGTGGCCGGTGGGTATTCGAAGTCGTGAGACCTCTGGTTGGCAGTCACCGGCGGTTGGGGGGCATTCATTGGGAGGTGGGGTGGGGATCCCCGAAGAAAAAGCTCGACGGGGGGGGGGGGGGGGGGCTTGAGGGATGGCCGGTGCGGCGGGGACCGGCCGTGGGGAGTGGTTTCGGGGAGGGCGGGACGGCCGCGGGCGGCGGGGGCTAGCGGTTCGGCCGGTGGTGGCTGGCGGCTCAGGGGGGTGGAGTTTGATGATAAACTGGAGGCCCTTGATTTTCTATCCACCGGCTGGAAAATCTAATGACCAGAGATGAAAAAGTCAGTCGACTGACGTGTAGCCTCACCCCGCACGTACACATGCACACACGCAAGACACGCACGCATGTAGACGTGCAACACTGACACGTACACACGCACACATGCTGGCGTGCAACACTGGCACGTACACATGCACTCACGAACACACACGCGTATGCACCCATGCATGCAACACTGAAACGTACCCTTGCACGCACGCAACACTCGCACGCCTGCATGCACACAACACAGGATGGAAGACACACGCTCAACCTATACGTGCATGCACCCTTTGTTAAGGACATGGATTGTTACGGGTATTAATCAATCTTATCTATGATAAGCAGAACATTGATGTTTACAGTGGTCTTTATGAATCACAATGTATTGAACGGGCTATCAACATAGTAGGCTTATCTACATGAAGAAGATGACATCACACTCAATGAACAATCATCCGTTTATGAAATGCCCGCTTTTGACTGCCCTGGCCCACCAAAGGTTCCTCTGTTGTGCGCTGCCTGCGTTGGGTCGCTGACATGCAGGCCATGCACCTAAAGAGCCAACACGTCAGTGGAAGAACGGTGCGGTGTCCTAGGTTAGAGTCGAGGGCGCCACTCGCGGCATGCCCGGCTAAACACGCCTTCGTGCCGCATTCAAACGCCTCCATGAAACCCGCCCATGTGGAAGCCGAGAAACCCACTCTGGACACACGTCCGTTCATGACCGGGTCGGCGTTAAACGCAACGCTGGCCGAGCTCCTCCCGTCCGCTGTCTATTTAATCTCCTATTTAAATGAGGCTAAACGCCGGCCAAGAATCACACACCTCCGCCGCTCCCCTATCTCCTCCACCATTTTGTCCACTCTTACAATGGCTTATGAAGAGTAGTTATTCTGCATCCAAGCCGGCTGGGTAGCCCGCTGGATACGAGCTATGCAGCTCGCTGATCCACCTCCCTCCCCTCGCCCGACGGAGCCAGTTGCCGCCCCAAGCCGGCGCGCGGTTCAGCAACTCGCCACTCTAGGCCAGCTCGACGAGGAGCGGCGCACGAGCGTCGTTGCTGCCGTCCACGTCGCCGCCTCATACCGCGTCTCTCGTTTCTGTGGCCGAGACTCCCATGCCGGTGGCCGCGCCATGCAAGCAGCGACAGAAGCCGGGTGCGCGGAGAGCGACGAGTCAGTGGCCAGCGCCTCCGCATCCGCTGCCATCATCGAGAAGAAGTAGAACACAGGAGGCCTCCGCCGCTTGGGTCCCATGAAGGCCACCACGGAGGCGACGCCGACGTACACATCAGGTGTCTTGCCGGATCCTTTTGTTGCGAGGACCTTCATCGACCCTGGATGGGCTCCATGGAAGAGGGGAATGTTAGGATGAACTCAAGCCGGTGCCGGCCATGGCGAAGTAGTGGTCGATGATGAACTCGAACCGGTGTCGGCCACCATCAACTTCGGCACCAGCCAATGATATTAGTTGGGCAGTGGGGAAGAGAGCCGTCCTTTGCGCTGAAGCATATACCTCCGGGGCTGCCGGCAGTCCGGTGATCGTGCTACCGGACATGAGGAACACAAATCGATCGGCGGGCGACCATTTAGGCTAGGTATTATATACCTGTGCTGTCGAGAACTAGCACTGCGTAGTTCATTTGAATGTAATGAAATCCGTCATGTTTGTATGAAAATCCGGTATTTTATATGATTTCCGTCGTTGTTTATATGAAATATCAGTTTGTCTACGTGTTTGCGTGAATTTCTTCCGGTTGGCTGAGTTGTTGTCATAATGTGTGCGGCTACGGTTGGATGGCGTAATTTGTGGGTCGCCGGTCGGTCTGCGGGCGGCTCGGGCGGCATTGTGGGACAAAAAACATAGCTCGTGCGACCTCGTCTCCAACGTGCACGCTGGAGGATGCATGACAGCATGAGCACCCGAGCATTCCTCTTTCATCGGTGGCAAAGGCACCGGTGGACAAAAGGGTCGCCAATATTTTGGCTACCCCGGGCAAGATCCAAACAACCCCTCCCAACAGATTCAAATCCCTCGTTCGCCGTGGAATTTTTCCATTTGTTGTTTTCATGGACTAGCAAGATGCCCGTGCATTGCACGGAACATCAAGATGCTTTTTTTTACAAACTCCCGCATGCATGCAAGGGATAATTAATGTCCTCCTTTGCTAGTACCACGAGGCAAACACCATTAATATTGGATCGATTAGTGTTAGTGGCCTTGTATATCTGCAAATTGTAATTTTGATAGTGGCCCCTTGTATATAAAAATGGAGGGAGAAAGATGAGAGATAAGTGAGGAGGAGTGGGGCGTGGTGGTGACTGGTAGTCGGACTGGACGGAGGCATGGGGATGGACGGCGCATTATGTCTAGGTTTGTATCTCTCTCTCACACACCCACGTAGGTGGGGGACGTGCACGAAGAGAAGAGGTGCACGCACGGTGCACGTACTCCCGTCTCTTTCCCAACCACACCCGCGCGGGTACACAGTGGAGCTCATTTTTGTACGAAAAAGGCAGCCCACGTGGTAATTTGGCACGTGCACTGGTTGTCCACTTGGTGGAGGGAGGATCGTCTACCACGGGTGAACAAACAAATTGTGACTGGACGCGTTATGTTAAATTAAAAAAAGAGGCAAACCATGTGGGGCCTACCTTAGAGGCAAGGCTCTATACACTGGAGTACTTTTGATCTGTCCCCTCAACTCGCAGAACGAGGAGAAGCTTGCTTAGTACACCGTCTCCCCCGCCCATGGGCGCGCTGTCTCACAGGATGAGGTGAAGCTTGCTTATCAATACTACTACTACTACTACTAGTACTACTATACGCCTTTACGCCTGCTCCCTCGCCAACGCGCGCGGTGGCTCGCTGCACGAGGAGAAAATTTTACTACTCCCTCCATTTACTCCTCGTCCCTACTACATACTTTGGTTAGTACTCCCTCCATTTACTTATACAAGGCCACTATAAAAAAATACATTTTGCATCTATACAAGGACACAAATAGTAATCGAGACAAAAGTTACTACTCCCTCCTTTCCAGTTTATGGCTCAATTTCAAAATCTCCCAACCAAGGTAGACGGTGAGTGGTCGAATTAATTTCGTAGTTTGCATAAGTAATTAGTACGCTTGTTTTTCTCAGGAAGTTATGTTTACCGATGCATTAATTAGAACGAATGCATGAATGGCCACTAAATTTCCATGAACTTGTACATGCATTGGTTAGTTTCCTCTTGACACTGCTTGCGTCGGGTGATCTAACGCACCTCGAAATCCAACATGTAATGGTACTACTACTAGTATAGTAGAATTGAGACTTATCAAACGGAAAAACGAATGTTTTTTAGATGAGCCCTATAAACCCTAGTGGGTACGTACTCCGTAAAAACAGATTTTTCCAAAACTAAGTCGCTCCCTTTCATGAATTCTGTAGTATACTCCTCCGTCGACGCTCCCATTCATGAATTATGTACTTCCTGTCGCCGACATGTGGGACATATAGCAACCGGGTCGACGTGTCAAGCACCAAATAACAGTGCAGAACAGCAGGGGGACACACCCCACTCGTATCGGCCTAGTAGTAGTAATGAGCAATGAGACGTCAAATCACAATGTCGCACCTTCCCAGACGAACGAAGCAACCATTATTTGACACTTCGGTTCACCATCATCTCAAACCACGTAGTATTGCTTCTGCCTCAAGAGGGACACGCGCATCGCCTTGGTACATCATGACACGTGGGACTGCATGACAGGCCATGCTCCCCCGCCGATCGCTCAGTAAAATCACCTCATTTTTACTATATGTCCTCCGTATCGGTTTACTACATGGCATGCACGTCGTTCTAGGTTGAGAATTTAACTGGCTATATATGTGATGAACAGTACTCTGGCCTTTAAAAAAATGTATACTTTTGTACAGTAGTACTATCAATGGATTGCGCCATGGAGCAAAAATTGAAATTAAAAACAAGGTTGTACATATAGAGAGCGCTCGTCGCCAAATTATGCATATATTACTATTAAAAAAGCTAGTACGTGCTTAATTGGGGTGCTAAATTCTATTAAAGAAATACTAGTAGTATGTACATACTGAAGAGTTAAATTAACAAGAAGAAACATAACATAGTTCTGCTGGGGGCTCAGCACAACATACCCCTCAAATTAAACTAAGCACACCTGAAATTAAACTATGCAACTAATCTGGTAGACATTGCATTAGAAGTTTAGAACCACCATGAGCAATGACACTGCCACCTTACTCGGAGTCCTCATCCACGTCCTCGACTTCGTCCTTGTCCCTCTTCCTCTTGGTCGATACTTCTTTGCTTGAACCGCACACTTGGTTGTTGCTCTTCATCCAACCCTTGTAGATATTGAAACAAAGGTTGCCTTCCATTGCAGTGTAGTGGATGTGGTCTATCTAGTACATTCCGCTGCCATGCATGACGATGAAACGTGTAATGAGGTTTCTCCAGTTTACGGTACTAAGGATGAACCAAGGCTCCTGCCAGGGTCAGCATTGAAGGCTGACGAGAGGGCACCAGCCGATTCTTCAGGAGGTCGAAGGGGTTGCCTACAACGAGGCCTATCCGACCCAGGACTTCTTTGTTGTTCTTAAAGTGTAAAGTAACGAATTTCATTGTTTTGTCCTTGGGGAAGTTCTTAAAATCCTGGCACTCAACATCGGCATGGCATATGTGGTAGACCAAGCAAACATTATGTATGCAATCCTGGATCACGACGGGCTTCTTCCTCTCTTCGTCCTTTAGATCCTTCTCTCGTCCTAGGACTGTGGTGTACTCAACATCTAGCCCAGCGACCTACTCATCATCTGAGTTTTCGAACATGCGGCCGAAGCGAGAAAGGCATCCTTTCACCGTCGCGGAAGAACGGGTGTAGATGATGTCGAACTGATCACCGGTGATGGTTCTAACCTTGTACTCACTGCCGATCATGGAGATTTGGGACGCCATGGATTTGGGAGGAGGGTTAGGATTAGTGGAACTGCCGTAATGTGAATGGACGGGACGACTAGGAGCGAACCGCCATAGTATTGAATGACGTGCAGGGATGAGTAGGAGCGAACTGCTAGCGTGCAAACGGCAGGGTAGTGGCTTTCCATTCTCCCATGATACGGGCTTCCGAGAGCCCTTGGATCTGAGATCGAACGGTTGCATGGCGTGATGCTAGACCTATGGGTGAATATCCTATCCTGGAGGGTTATTCTGCAAATTTTCAGCAACTTAGCATGCGACTGTTTGATCTCAGATCCAAGGGCTGCCAGCAGCCTGTATCATGGTGTCGCGCCTACCACGACCGTCACGTCGCTCGCACGGTCGCGCCCTTGGAGATTTAACATGGTGCGTTAGGCTATCTGATGTTGGCATGTCATACATAGTCATCACTTAGTCACTCATACTACAACAAGGTTGGCTATAAGGTTGGCTATTAGTGTATTTTCTTACTCCTCTCTATCTCTTTCTTCGTACTCCCTCCGTCCCATAATATAAGAACGTTTTTGACACTAGTGTAGTGCCAAAAACGTTCTTTTATTATGGGACACAGGGAGTACTAGTATTTATTGCATTTGCCAAGAAGTGACCTCTTCCAATGAAATGGTGTCGCTAAGTTTGCTTCATTTAATTAGCAATAGACTCAAAATTGTCTTTTCACCTAGGTACACGCACTTACCACTGTTTCTTCCTTGGGTCACCAAACTAGTCTGTCTCTTCTTGATTAACTTGCCACATCAGACTTTATGCCTATGTGGCAAGCTTAAGCACCTATAGGAGCAAGTAAAAGTAAGTGCAATAGTGCGCTTTACATGGCATTTTTGCATATGTGGAGGAAAGAGAGGCAAGGAAAAAGTGGAGAAGTGGGCTCTCATGCAAGAGCCAGCCTCTACTACATGGTGGAGCATTGGGAGAGGCACCTGTATGGAGGTGGTCAGGAATCGGGAGACTCACACCGGTCGTAGCGCCGCAGTTAAAATTATAATGGCAAGTCAAATCACGGGGCCCCACATGTCCAGCAGTAACTCGCTGTCAAATCACACAGCCCTACATTTGCAGCAGCCTACTCCCTCGTCTTCTCGCGTCTCTGTCGAACCGACTAGGCGGAACTGCCCCGCCTACCGCGCAGGAAAAGCCCCACCCTCGACTTTTAAATACAACTACATCCGCTAAAGAATCCAATGATATACTTTTTGTGACATAGTAACTCATATTTAGTTAGTCAAATGGATGACCTAGAACTACGTGCAGGCCCTACAAACCGAGACGCCTAAAAATAAAAAAACGAGATGGAGAGGGTAGTTCAGCACGTATCTTTTTAGATCAATATAGTCGGGATTCACCAAGGAGCAAAACCAAGTGGTAGGCTGCTCCTGTCGTGTTGGCATAGCAACTCAAGCAGGGTCAGTCCGCACACGAAATGGCGACACACTTAACAGGACCCCTTTGGCCGACATGTGGCTCATCCACCGTCTTGTTCCACGTGTGATGCACCAAATTACAGTTCGGAGCAGTGGTTGGAATTGGAGGCACCTCGGTCGTAGCGCCGCAGTAGTAGAAAATGAGCGATGAGGGGTCAAATCACAAAGCCCCACCTTTCCCGCATTAAGCTGGACGGACGAAGCAACCATCATTTCACTCTAGTGCACAAGAGCGTAAAGAAAAGAGAAAACAATAATGCGTGCAACAGCTACCTAGGGCACCCTAGGGTAGGGCTCTCCACTACAGATCCTTTTTTTAAAGCGCCTCCTCTACAAATTGGCTTCTCCCTCGTTCTCTTGAAGAAAACCGATGATGAGTGCGGCGGTAGGGTTTGTAGGAGTACTACGGCGTGCGGGGCCACGTCATAGTAAACGGATTCGAGTCGACGCCTTAAATATGTGTGGGCCGCTTGGTTTTACGGGAACGAGGCAGCATTTTGGGTTCAGGGACCAGTGGAGATATAGTACGTACAAACAATTGTGGACGTAAGTTCGACCGAAAGGCAATGATGCATGGGCCCTGCATTTTGATATACCCGGGGCCGTGTGAAATTTGCTACTCTACTCAAAACTAGTAAGGTACACATGTGTTGAACGCATAAGATTTCGAAACCAAATTATGAATAAATACACACTACAACATGTAAAGCTTTGAGTCATATATGCATGATGTAGATGTTCGTTTAGTTCTCATAGTTCATCTCATTCAAAATCAATTAGTTTTATAAAAATGTTAAGATTCATGGGGTTGTGCATTGTAAATCATAAAGTAAAAAACAAATAATGGCAATTCATTTAGAAAGAAATAATCAATTATGATACAGAAGATTCTAGAACAAAGGAGAAGTGCTTGTGTTTTGAAGTTTGTGCATTATGCTTAAGTTCAACCATGGAGTCTCCTAAATTGTACATGTGGCAGATCTGGTGGAATGTTGATGATATCCAACGGCCAGTAGTGCTCGGATTTGCCTATCCCTGCACTGTCGGCTTAGCTTCATCCAGCGACCATCTTTCAAAGTTATTGGCACACTATATAGTTCTTGTGCCATAGTTGCATGTTTTGGAAAAAAGCTACTAGTGGGTTGTACTATCTATTTAGGAATAGAAGATGTATACATGGAAGTTGTAGGGAAAGAGATGACATGGAGCATCTCAATTCCTATGAGTAGGGATTGGAAAAGAGATGTCATTTGGTTCACATCATAGGAACTTTTCTATTGAATCTAGAGATGACATGTATCTCAATTCCTATGAGGAGGGATTAGAAAAGAGATGTAATTTGGTTCATATCATAGGAACTTTTCTATTGAATATACGCTAATGTTTATTTTCCTTTGAAATTAAGGGAGTATAGGAATCCATTCATATGAACCAAGTGGCTCTAAAGCTATAGAAATGATATCATGTTTATTTCCTTTGAAATGTGGAGTATATGAATCTATTACTATGAACCAATTGGCTCTAAAGGAAAAAATCATATAAAAATCATATCATATAGGGTTCCTATGATATTCCTCGACACTAAAGGATGCTTGAAATTGCTGCGGGTGATACGATGGTCTTTCTTTGTAGACTCCTCACCCATCTTTATAGTTACCTCTCGAAGATGAATGAAATGATATATATATATATATGGTATTCTACATGTGCAATTTGGTACACGAAAACTCGGTAAAAGTTTGCAAGGTTCGAATTTTCAATAAAGCTATATGCACTGCATTTCGGAACGGAGGGAGCATACGGCAGTTGCTAACACTCACGTGGAAGATTTGTGTGTAGGAGGAGTGGCTGTTCTGTTAAATGACATGGTAAAACTGACAATGTCGGATGCCGGTCTAACGGTTCTTACGGTGTTCATAAGGAAAAGGCTTGTGGCGAACTTTTGTCGGATAATGATTTACGGACACATGCATTGCATTGATCCGTGGCCCCCTCTCTCTCACGCACACGCACCCTCATGAGTCATGACTCTCCTGAGTCCTCTCGCAGACTCGCACGTCGCACCCACCGTCTATCTGCAGGTAGACGTCACGCACATATGTGTGCTCTTCACACCCTACCCTCAGAACTTCTAAAAAACAAAAGACGGCGCGCACATTTTATTTTAGCTCACACGTCACACACTTATACTATTACTCTTGCGGCAAACGTTCTTTGGGCATAGTATATTGTACTCTCACGAAGAGAAGTGTTGCACGCACTAGTTCTCTCACACCCACTCGCGGGTACACGTAGGAGCGCATTTTTTTGAAGCTGGTACAACAAAATCACTCCACTATATATAAAAGCAGGAGCCTTAGCGCTTGCTTTACTAGGGTTCCTCTCGTTCACTCTCTCATGCTCTACAGATCTAAGCAACACATAGGTGGCCACACTCTCTCTCAGCTCACGGCCAGTCACAAATCCCGTCGGACAACCTCGACCGCGGGAGGGGTGTAGGTGCATCGTTCACGCTGTCGTCAGCGGCGAGGGAGGAGACCAACGGCTGCCCGCGCGTCCCGATCGGCGGCCGTGCCGTTCTCTCCGGGAGAGCGCCGACTCGGGAGGGCCTCTGACCCCTTCTTCCTCCCTGCGGTATTGTGGCCAAGATGCGGCCTTCCGACGCCGTCTTTGCCACATGCCGACGACCCTCAGGTATATATTCCTTCAAAACCTGCCTTGCTCTACTGCCCCAGCTCCCTTCGTGTGGATCCTTTTCTACTTCCGTCCGCTGTTCCAAAGCCACCTAGACTTCGACTATTATTAGAAGTAAAGCTAGTTCATACAGTCGACTCAAAGCGTTGGTTCAAACAGGGAAGAAAGTGGGAAAGCTGTAGCATGAATCTAGGACTTGGTTCTAAGAGGAAACGGGGGAAAGTAGTAATATCTGTCACTGTTTAAATAACCGTATTTCGTATTTGCGCAAACAGGGATGTATGTCTCCATATCGTTT
Source organism: Triticum urartu (assembly GCF_056163025.1). Taxonomy (NCBI): domain Eukaryota; kingdom Viridiplantae; phylum Streptophyta; class Magnoliopsida; order Poales; family Poaceae; genus Triticum; species Triticum urartu. The sequence goes on along the minus strand of NC_141873.1, from coordinate 422,836,083 downwards.
CGGGATGTCTGTCTCCGTATCATTTCTATCCGCGCAATCAAAAGCACACACCTCAGTTTTATTACAACTGCGCAAAATGAGATGGATATCCCTTGTTGCCATCGTCTAACCTCGCGTCTTCAAGGTATCCCTACATTGGTAGTAACTAAGGTAGAATGACCAACGCAATCTAAAAGAAGCTGATTCGTACGTTTTACTTCCTGATTGCAGTGCAGGGACGAGCGAAAACAACTGCATCCTAGTCTGGAATGCACTTTCTACCAGTTCATCCATGGACCGAGGACTAGCCGGCAGGGCTGCACGGCGGTTTTTTGGACAGGTGCGCGGACAAGAGGCATTGTGGTCTGCTTATTTCTGCAAATAGCGGTGCTTAAATTTAGTGAAATGCACAAGCATTTCAGCTGGTTAGTACACTGCATGATTCAGTTCAGCATTCCGGCTGAGACCACAATTATAATTGGTTATTCTGGAATAAGAGAACCTAACCCTAGATGGTGGCAACAAGAAAAAACCAGAGTGAACTCCAGGAAATTTAAGCCTGCCGGGAGGCCCTTTGCTCAGAGAAGCCTTGCTTGTTTTTTCCTGATTTGTAAACCTTCTCACAACTTTGTCTTTTGCTGTGAACTAGTATATGTTTGTTATGTTCTATGAATCATTGAGATGTATAAAATTGCTTAACTTATACTTTTCAAGTTTTTTATGAAGACGAGTTTAATGTGAGTGTTCCACATGAGCGCTGGACTAGCATGTGAACGTTTGGAATTTATTACATTGTGGCCTCAATTAACTGCATGAACCACTGTAACAAGATACATAGTTTCTTATATGTCAGACAGCAGATTGTTGATTGTTAGCTGGTCGATAGCCTAGTGTTGAAGCGAGCTGAGCCAATGTGTCGTGTTTTGCACAACTGCTTACAAGTGGGGTAGCACCAATAGTGTTTACAAGTACTTATGTATACGTCGGCGCACAGTTCTCAAACGAGTGCTCTATTTCATCAAAACACACACTGCTCATATGATAAACCGTGACAACTTATGTCTTACCATGCCATATTCATGAAAAAACTAGTGAGGACGCATCTGTTTCGGCAACAATTACAATGGTTCTCACATGATTCACGGGCACACAAAAGTAGCAGCAGTTCCCATAGACGGGTTCAAACAGAGTACTAGCCCCAGAGGGGTCGATAACAGGCAAGGTTCGGATAATTAGACACAATCCAAACTACTATTAAACACTAGATGGGGCAACTATTTCATGCCTCGATCTAATTTGGGCTGGACACAAGACGGACCTTGCCATGAACATCATTGAGGACGTCCCGCAGCAGCTCAATCCTGTGAACCTTCATGAAGACAACCTTGTGGCCTTGCCCCTGATATACTTGTTTGTGGAGGCATGCCATGTCATCTTCCTGCGTAAGCTTGACAAGAACAGTATGCCTCACAAATGAAGGAGTAGCTTTGAACTTCTTGTGCTTCAGTACACCCTGGACAACACGCGTGACAACAGTGAGGCTGGAATACAACTCTTCATTGGTATAACCGCAAATGGCTTCCAGGATCCAACAGGCTAAGAACTCTGTTTTCCCAGTGCGTATATTCAGGTCGTCTGCCTCATAGCGAGTGACATGTACAACCACACAATCCTTGTCTGCATCAGGGCTCTAATTGAAACAGAAACAAATTCTAAATTACTTTTTAGTATAAGAAACACAAGTTATTTAAACCACTATGTATAGCATGGCATCGAAGCTAATAAAATTTTGCATTATTAATCACCACATACTTCCTTTTCTAAAAAAATCACCACATACTTAGATGAAAAACCACAATCGAGATCGGCAAAGAAGGAAATCACCTTGGGCAGCTCAGCGGAGGGAGACATCCTCGAAGGGGGAAAACTGCTCCTGTAGTGCCACGGGGGCTGTAACCTCAAACGGGCCGTGAGCGTATCTGGGGTCGGCTCGGTGGTTGCCTCCATCTTCTTGGAGCTCTCTATCTCGTGGGGATCAGCCTCCCGCGTCTGCTCCAATATCGGCAGATCTTTGCCTGGTTCTCCTTGGTCCATCATGAAACTGACGAATACTAGGAGACCACTTAAAGGAAAACAGAATCACAATGACAATGAAACAAAAAAGAGAGTGAGGATCGGTTACTGCTTTGCAAAAGTTCTTTTTTTCTCTGAACAAAAATATACCAACATCACGGATCCGCTTACCTTCCCTTCGTTCGGAGAGAAGAACAGTGGCAAATGCGAGTGTTGCCTTTCTTGAAGACGGTGAGGGAGAAGGGGATTTAGCGAAGAGTGAAATGATGGTTGCTTCGTCCATCAAACTTAGACTGCGGGGAGGTGGGGTTTTGTGATACGACGGCTCATTACTGCCGTGCTACCACCGGGGTGACTCTCCGCCTGCATACTGCCTTCTAATTTGGTGGATGGCATTTGGGCCCGCGCGCTGCATAGCCCGCATGTTGGTGAACAAAAGTATAACGGCATTCAGTAGAGGGAGACGTTTCAATGACCTAGGAGGAGCCAGAAGCGGTAGATTGTCTCCACTGTACTAGTAGTAATTGTTTTTCTGGGTAGCTGTAGAGTGTCTCCACTTTACTAGTAGTAATTGTTTCTCTGGGCCCAAGACAAAACAGCCCATCCACACTAGTAAATAGTAAAATCAATTCAAAAGCCCATATATTTACTGAATTGACAGATGGGTATGTCGAAGAGCAAAAAAAGGAGTTCCAGGTGGGCAAAAGAGCTTCTGAACGTGCCGGGCTTCTATTTACAACATATTGTGGTCATAATCCAGTAAATTTTACGACCCAGGATGTTCATTCTACGGACCTGACCGATCCATTTGACTGTGCCTGCCGAAAACAGTGCTCGAGTTAGATGTTGTTGCCCTTTTCAATCTGGTTTTTTTTGTAAACCTGATGAACAATTAACCCTCGTGCTTTTGTACAGTTTGTAAGCTGGAGTTAGATGTTTCTGCCCTTTTCAACTCGGTTGTGACTATCATATTTTCTTTGAAACAAGGAAAATGGCTTGCCATTCGTTTAATTTAGAGTGAAATACTATAACAAATCCCAACCAAGGGAAATAACATCACTCTCGCCGGCTGCTTGAGCTCACTGTGCATTACAGAAGCAAAGTGATTAGCCCCCACCAGCACCCACAAAGTTATTTCGTACTAGCACATCAAATGGGCTGTAAATTTTCATAGGAAAGGCTGCATGATCGTGACAGATTTGGATTCTGACATTTGGGACCCGTGAGGAAATAGCCTATCCAAGGTGGTGTCAACTTACTAGCCAGTCAACAAACGATTCTACCTACCAGCCGTTGGATTGACATCCAACATCTATCGTGTATATTCTATCTCTTGTCTTCTTCCTCCAGCCGCCCAAACCAAACCACCTCGTCGGCTCCGCCTGCTCCCGCCTCCCATGGCTGGCTGCGCCTCCGCCGCCCTACCGTATGTACCCTCCAACGTTGGCCAGTCCCTCCTTCTATTCCCCCAGACGTCCTGTTATTATCCGGCGATGTCAGCCCCAACACGCACCCACGCCCGAACCAGTCAACCCTCGTACTCCCCTCCGCCTGCGACTAGACCGACGCATCTTCAACGGCTCCTGTTCGTTCCGTCCGAGGCCTCGCCATCGTCCTCCGCCTTGTGGCCTTGGTTCCCTCGCCGTGCGCGGTGCGCCGCCCTCTTGCGCTGTCAAAGTCGTCAACAACCGAGAGGAACAAGGAGATGACTGTATGTGGAGAGGATGACAGTAGGGACCCACCAGCGTCATGGCAGTACGCAAGCAAGTGCCTCTATAGTACAAGCCCAAAAATATGGTTCCTCCTAATGGTTGGACATCGGGGGCTCACGCCATTGTCAACATAGTCAATAAACGAGAGAATTACACTACGAGCGGCTGACACCAGGGACCCAGCAAGGTGCGCAGTTTTTTTTAGGAACAAGTAGTTGTTATTTATACTAGTTTTAGCGACGCATCAGGGTAACAACGGGGCTGTGCGGGGGCTATGGCCCGTCTAGCCAGGGTTTTATTTATGTTTACCACATCATGAGCCCAGTCGTGTTTTTTTCTTGCTGAAAATGGCTAGCCCAGTTCTATTTTTTTAAGAAATACCCAAACAAGGCCTACTTGCTTTATCGGCCCTGCTGGGCTGCAAATCTTTCAAGACGAGGAGAGTTTCATTCGGTTTGCCCAGAAATGGGCTGTACATTTTTAAAACACATCAAACCGGGAATTAGTTTCAATTTTTTTCATTACAAGATCTTAAATTCCATTGATTTTTTATGCGTGGACAATTATTTGGATTATATATATATAAATTATTTTTCAAAATACTTTGAATGTGAATCGATATTTCTGGATTAAAACAGTTGACTGCACCGAAATATGCAAAATTTCATATACTTTTTAACCGTGGCCACAATATGGGGTGTAATGCTAACAAAAAGAAGATGGGCTCCAAAAAATTCTTAAGAATTAGCAAATGGGTTGTACATTATTAGAAATAATGGCAGATGGGATGTATGATGTTTTCCACAGATTTGAGGCTGACTTGTGCGCCTACTATAGGTTGACGCGTATGCTTTCATAAAAAAAGGTTGACGCACACGCAACGCCTTGTCAACTTAGTCAATACACGAGAGCGGTGACTGTTGGATGTCCATCCAACGGCTGTCGTGCTTCTTCAATCTCTGCTCTTCATGCTCCAGCCGCTCAAACAAGCGCCGGCGGGACTGCCTGCTCCCTCCTCCCACGGCCGGCTATGCTGTCGCGGAGGCCTCACGGCCCCACCGTACTCCCATCGCTGGCCTAGCCATCCCTCTACTCACCCACACATGTTGTTATTCTACGGCGACGGCAGACGAACCAGTAAACCCTCGTACTCCTCCGCGTGGGAAACAATTGCCGAGTATTCCCTGGCTCCGTGTCGTTCCCCTACTAGGCATCGTTGTCGTCCACCGCACTGGTGCTCTCGGCGCGGCCTGGTCAACGTGGTCAATGAACGACATCCATCGAAAGTGGACTGTACGTGGAGAGGCTGACAGCTGGGTCCACGGCCGCACACAAGGAAATGCCTCCTTATTACGCGCAAAATAATGATTCCTTCACTTGACAGCTAGGACCACAGGAAGGGCCTTTGTATTTCGCGAAAAAATGTTCCCCCCGCTGACAGGTCGGACCCACCAGCTATATCTTCGCACGCAAGGAAGTGCCTCCTTTTTACGCCCAAAAAAATGAATACCCCCTACTAGCTGGGACCCACCATATTGTTGGGCTGACTTGTGGGCCTACTAAGTTGACGGGGACGGAGGGCTTTGTCAACTTAGTCAATACTCCAGTGACCGTATGATGTCCATCCAACGGCCATAGTGCTTCTTCAACCTCTGGTCTTCTTGCTCCAGCCGCCCAAAGCAGCGCCGGTCGTGCCGCCTGCTCCTGCCTCCCGTGGCCGGCTGTGCTACCGCGGAGGCCTCACCTCCGCCATACTACTCCCACCACTGGCCAGGCCATCCCTCCACTCACCCACATCCCCTATTATTCTGCGGTGATGGCAGCCTCACACCGCAGCCAAACTAGAGAACGCTCGTACTCCTCTCTGCGTGGGCATCCACTGCCGCGTCTTGCCCGGCTCGCAGCGTCCCCTTCCTAGGCCTCGCCGTCGTCCACCGCCTTGGTGCTCTCGGCGTAGCGTGGTCAATGTGGTCAATGACCGACTTCCATCGGAAGAGTACTGTGCATGGAGAGGCTGACAGCTGGGTCCACGGCAGCCGCAAGGAAGTGCCTCCTTATTACGCGGAAAATAATTATTCCTCCACCTGACAGCGGGGACCCACCGGATGGGCCACCAGTAATTTGCGAAAAAAATCGTTTCCCCCTGACTGCTGAGACCCACTGGACGAGCCACCGTATTTCGCGAAAAAATGTACCCCCCGCTGTCAGCTCAGACCCACCGGAAGTGCCTCCTTATTATGCACAAAAAATGAATACTCCCCCGGCTAGCTGGGACCCACCTTGGTGGGAGGCTGACTTGTGGGCCTACTAAGTTGACGGGGACGAAGGGCTTTGTCAACTTAGTCAATATGAACAATTCTAGCTCCAGTGATCGTACGATGTCCATCCAACGGACGTAGTGCTTCTTCAACCTCTGGTCTTCTTGCTCCAGCCGCCCAAAGCAGCGCCGGTCATGCCGCATGCTCCTGCCTCTCGTGGCCGGCTGTGCTGCCGCAGAGGCCTCACCGCCCCCTACTATTCCCACCGTTGGCCAGGCCCTACGGCGACGGCAGCTCACACCGCAGCCGAACCAGTGAACCCTCATACTCCTCTCCGCGTGGGCTTCCACTGTTGCGTCTTCCCCAGCTCCGCGTCGTCCCCTTCCTAGGCCTCGTCGCCATCCACTACCGTGGTTCTCTCTGCGTGGCATGGTCAACGTGGTCAAGGAACGACTTCCATCGGAAGAATACTGTACGTGGAGAGGCTGACAACTGGGTCCACGGCCACAGCCCAGTTTTTTTGTGATTTGCCAAGTAAGTCGCTTTGTCAGGCCTGTTGGGCTGCAAATCTTTCAAGACGAGGAGAGCTTTCATTCGGCTGGCCGATAAAATGGCCCATCAGTAATGAGAAATGGGTTGTACATCTTTAAAACACCTCAAACCGGCAATTAGTTTCAAATATCTTTTTTTCATTTCAAGATTTTAAATTACATTAATTTTTATGCATGGGGAATTTGTTGGATTTTATATTGATATACATTTATTTTTAAAATCAGTTTGAATGTGAGTCGAAATTTCGGCATTCAAAACAGTTCGGACCGCACCGAAATATGCAAAATTTCATATAATTTTTTAACCGTGGCCACAATATGGGCTGCAATGCTAACAAAAAGAATATGGGCTCCAAAAAACCTTAAGAATTAGCAAATGGGCTGTAAATTATTAGAAATAATGGCAGATGGGTTGTATGCTGTTTTCCACAGATTTGAGGCTTTCCTAAACAAAGGTTGACGCACAAGCACTGACTGTTGGATGTCCATCCAACGGTCGTCGTGCTTCTTCAATCTCTGCTCTTCCTTCTCCAGCCGCTCAAACAAGCGCCGGCGGGACTGCCTGCTCCCTCCTCCCCGCGGCCAACTGTGCTGCCGCGCAGGCCTCACCGCCCCACCGTACTCCCATCGCTGGCCTAGCCATCCCTCTACTCACACACACCTACTGTTATTCTCCGGTGACGGCAGACGAACCAGTAAAACCTCGTACAGTCATACTCCCCTCCGCGTGGGAAACAACTGCCGAGTCTTCCCTACCTCTGCGTCGTCCCCTTCCTAGGGCTCGCCGTCGTCCACCGCCGTGGTGCTCTCGACGCGGCGTGGTCAATGTGGTCAACGACCGACTTGCATCGGAAGAGTACTGTGCGTGGAGACGCTGACAGCTGGGTCCACGGCCGCAGCAAGGAAGTGCCTCCTTATTACGCGCAAAATAACTATTCCTCCACCTGTCAGCAGGGACCCACCGGACGGGCCACCGTATTTGGCAAAAAAAACGTTTCCCCCCTGACTGCTGGGACCCACCAGCTATACCTTCGCACGCAAGGAAGTGCGTCCGGGCAAAAAAAAAACAAAACGATTCCACCCCTGACTGCTGGGACCCACCAGCTACATCTTCGCACGCAAGGAAGTGCCTGACAGTCGGGACCCACCTGTTCAAAGCATATGTAGCGTTGTCATTCTGGTCGCGAACGTGTACGTACATATATACTGGTGGATGTAGAGGCGCGCACGTGTCGTAGTAGAGGCGCGAACGTAGCATGTACACGTACGTACAACGGCCAGGGTGCAACAAAGAAAATACGGCCACGTATGTGTACATACGGTCAGGGTCTCGAACGCCTACTCGCGCATACGTACGGTGAGGGCTCGTTGACATGGCTGGGTCGGAATGGAGAAACAGCGTCGTCGTCGTGTTCATGGGGAGGCAACGGAATGCATCGTTTTCATGGGGAGGCAACGGAATGTGTCGTGTTCATCGGGAGGCAAGGGAACGCGTGGGAGCCAACCGGCTGGGTCGGAACGGAATGCATCGTCGTGTTCATCGGGAGGGCTTGGACGGAACAGGCAATGGAAACGAGGCCTGGCGTACCGCAGAACGGAGGAAACGGCCTTGTGTTCGACCGGCCACGTTCGAAACGGGATCCTGTTCATCGGGAGGGGTCTGGCGTACCGCAAAACGGACGAAACGGATCTCCTACGGTCGAAATGGGGGTCCTATTGATCGGGAGGGGTGTGGCGTAACCCAAAATGGACGAAACAGACCTCCTACGGTCGAAACAGCGGTCCTGTTGATAGGGAGGGGTGTGGCGTATCGCAAAACGGACGAAATGGACCTCCTACATTCGAAACGGGGTCCTGTTCATCAGAAGGGGTGTGGCGTACCGCAAAATGGGACTCCACGGGATACTGTCCATCTCCACTGTCGACCTCCTCCAGCCTCCACGGACTCATGTTCATCCAGCCTCCACCGCGCTACTCCACCGGCTACTGTTCAACCACCCCTCCACGGGCACCCCTCCACCATCTACTGTTCATCCAGCCCTCCACACCACGGGGTCCTGTTCAACCACCCCTCCGCCGTCTACTCTTCATCCAGCCCTGCACACCATGGGGGCCTATTCATCTAGAGGCAACGCCACCGCTCACTGTTCATCCAACCTCCCCCCCCGCAACGCTCACTGTTCATCCCAGAGGCAGCATCGATCGGCTTCAGTTAGCAGCAGTAGTGAAGGAATCGCTCGATTGGGTTCAGTTAACAGCCATCGATCGATCGCTCGGGTTCAGTAACGCGTAGCCTGCAGTGCAATCGTTCGGGTTCAGTTAGAGCCCAACGCCTCGCTCGGGTTCAGTTAGAGCCAACGCCTCGCACACACGCGCGTACGTGTATGAGAGAAACGCGCATCGCTCGGCCCCCGACCTCCCACCGTAACCGGGAACTCCCCGAAATTTTCCTCGCCCTCGCTTCTACCATGGTTTTTTCCATCATGGACCGCCCAAAGAATGTCATGTAGCTGCCTCTCCGGCCCGCCTAGGACGAAAAGCCCATTTTCTGTCATGATTTTTTGTCATAGAAGTAGGAGCCCACCACATCTATGATGATACCGGGTTTTGTCACAATTATCATCATAGAAGTGTCATATGTATGACAGAAAAAAAATCGTTCGGCCCAAAATGTCACGGATGTGTCTTTTTTTTGTAGTGTGAGACACCACATGATGATTGGGTGTGATAGGCTCTACATTCACATACAATAGGTGCAAGACAGTTTTGCACATGAGGAATACTCAGGTTAAACTTGACGAGCCTAGCATGTACAGACATGGCCTCGGAACACTGGAGACCAAATGGTCGAACGTGAATCATATAGTAGATATGATCAACATAGAGATGTTCACCATTGAAGACTACTCCATCTCACGTGATGATCAGACATGGTTTAGTTGATTTGGATCACGTATCATTTAGATGACTTGAGGGATGTCAATCTAAGTGGGAGCTCTTAAGTAATATGATTAATTGAACTTAATTTATCATGAACTTAGTCCTGATAGTTTTTGCATATCTATGTTGTAGATCAATGGCCCGTGCTACCGTTCCCTTGAACTTTAATGCGTTCCTAGAGAAAGCTAAATTGAAAGATGATGGTAGGAACTACACAGACTGGGTCCGTCACTTGAGGATTATCATCATTGCTGCACAGAAGAATTATGTCGTTGATGCACAGGTGAAAGGCCTGCTGCAGGAGCAGATGCTGATGTTATGAACGTCTGGCAAGCTCGATTTGATGACTACTCAATAGTTCAGTGTGCCATGCTTTATGGCTTAGAATCGGGACTTCAAAGACGTTTTGAACGTCATAGACCAGATGAGATTGTAATGCCCCGAGACCGATACGCCAGGTGTCTTCTAGTTATTCGTTGTCCTTGCCATGTCATTCGCTTGCGTGTTGCACTTTGCCATGTCATCATGTGCATTTCTTTTGCATTCATGTCCATCTCTTGCATCCAGTCACTTTCTTCGTTGTCCGTTTCGGAATCCGACACTCTCACACGCACCCGTTGCCCCCTCTGTTCTTGTTTCGTGAGCGGGAGAAAAATGTTCTCGGAATGGGCCGAGATTTGTCGAGTGCCCTTGGTATATCACTGGTAGACCGTCTGTCAAATTCCCGTTCCATTTGGAGGTCGTTTGATGCCCCAACGGTTAACCGCATTAACCAAAACCCCTGTTTCTTCGGAGCCCAGCAGCCCTTCATAACAGCCAACTAGCCTTCTAAACCCCCTCCATGCTCTCCGTCGTTGGATCACAATCGTGTGGGCGAAAAGCATACCTCCTTTGGACTATCCTAGCTCCCTCTACCTATAAATACACTTCCCCTCCATTTTTCACGGGCGAAACCCTAGTCCCCTTCCTCCTCGCGCCGCCGGACATGTCCACCCGCCGGCCGGACACGTCCACCTACCCCCGCAGCCAATCTCGTGCCTCCACATGTCCACCCATGCCGTCCCCGCCACCGCGGCATGCTCAGGCCTGCACAGAGCCCGCCCGAGCCCATCGGGGCCCGTCCACGCCGCCGCCCGCGCCCGTCTCACCGGACATCGCCGAATCTCACCGCTGCCTCGCCGGATTCCCGTGCCGCTCATCGGCGACACGCTGCTCGCCGCACCTCCGCCATGCCTCGCACCCGCCTCCGCGCTCGAGTGCCTCCCGCTCACCCGAGCCGCAACTGCCGCCTGCGCACCTCGTCACCGACCATCGCCGGTCGCCACCGCCTCCACGCCTCGCCTGCGCTTCCGCCTTCACTACCACGCCCCGCCGCCGCCTTCGAACTCTGGCGAGCTCCAACCGCCGGATCTCGTTGCTCTCGTTTCCGCTGCGGGTCCCTCCGGCCGGATCTGGTCGGGGAGCGGTCGGATCCGCCCCGCTCCCCGTTCCCAGCTTCCTCTGTCGCCGGTGCGCCGCCGCTCGCTAGATCCACGACACGTCGTCGTCCCGCACCGCTGACCTCTTCCCTGCATCGCTCCATCAGGAGGAGACGACCTCATGGGCCTCAGCCCAGCTCCATCAGCCCACCTCTGTTGCTCCCCACGGCCCAGATCCCTCCTCCGTCCTGGGCTTGGCCCATGGTGAGCCTCCCGCTATTCCCCGCCCGTGCGTCTTATAGTTACATAACGCTCATCTGTTTTTTCGCCAAGTCCCTGGTAACATCATCATGCATGCAACTTGTGTGGACCATATATTTGTGCATGTTGCTCCGTTTTGCGTGTATGATATGTCAAAGTGTTCATCTCTGAGTGCTCTTCGTGCTAGTGTATTTTTCAGGCATGTTACTGTCCATCTTGATGCCCTAATCATTGTTGCAAAAGTGTTATATGATATAACGTACTGGGAATTGTCATAACTTGTTGTTTTGTCTTTTTCATTGCATTTTGTGTGTGCATCTTTTGCGCCTCATGTCTACATGTTTTAGGAGCATATTCATGCCATCTTTATAGTGGTGGAACCCATGTATTTTTATGTAACTTGTGGTGACTAGCACAATCTTGCAAAGTGTGCCACTTGATGTTGCTGATTTCTCAGACAGTGATTTTTGCCAAGTCTGTAACTGTTACAGTATGTTGCTATGTTAATTTGGTTCTACCATCAATTCCATGCATAATCTTGAGGTGCCTAGTTGACATGTTTTGATGTCCATGTTATGCTCTATCATGCCATGCCTCTTGATGCCTCATACATGTCCTTTAGCATATGTTTTCATTTTCATGAACATGCCTAAATGATGTTCCAGTTTTCTGTTAACTTCATGATGCCATGTTGTGAGCTTGTTATTGATTAATCTATGCCTCTTTTTGTTATGCTCCAATTGCATGAATTGAAGTATACTAGGAGTACTTTGTCCACATGCCAAGTTTGTTAATTTTTGATTTCATATGACCTCTGTTCCAAGCTTGCAAACATGCTATCTTGTTGTTGTTGTTTTACACTTGCTGAAACTGTTACAACTTTCAAACTTGTCTTGTTGGTTCCCACTAGTCCATGAGCCATATGTATATGATGCCTTGTTGTTATTTGCTCCTTGTTATGTGTACTTTGATGCCATGCCCTTGATTGCCATATAACTTGCTGTAGATTGTATCTTTCTTGCTCTAAAGTTGCCATCATGCTAAATCCGTCATCCTGTTAACAACATGTTCCTTTTTGCAAGCATCATAGTTTTTACTCCATGCATCATATGAACTTGTGCCCTTGGACTAAGTTGAAGTATATCATGTCTATTACATGTCCATGGCTTTTGCATAATTACTTAAGTTTCTATGTCTGCTGTTATGTGCCTCCAAAGTCAACATCATAATGTTATTGTTTTGCATTCCCAGATTTCCTCTTAAGTCTGAGAATCATCTTATATCATGTTGCATCTTGTCTTGTTGATTGCCTTTGATCTAGGGATCATATGGAGATGCTTAGTAATCATGAATTACCATGTTTAACATGTACTTTAATGCCATGCTTTTGTTTGTTATGTTCTTGCACTATATCATCATTGTTTCATGCCTCCAACATGTCAACATGTTAACTCTGCTCATGCACAGGCTCTGTTTTTCACTAAGTCATAATCTTTGTTATTAAGTTGCTTTTTGCATTGATCATCTTGATTTAATCCTAATGCCTGTGAACTTGAACCTTAATGATATTTGAAGCATGTAATATTTACTTTGAGTGCATATCAAGTTTATGCCCATATGTTTCCTATAGCATGTTGTTTCCTTGATTGCGAAGTGCTTAGTTGCTATTTTGGGCGGTTTGTGTTTGAAACTTGTATTGAGTGTATGTGTTGAACCGTTGCTCCGTTTTGAGCATGCTCTATATGAAACTTGCTTAGTTTTGCATGTAGTTTCATGTTACCTTGTTGCATCCATGTTATGGAGTGTTTGTGATGGTGTTTTGCTTGCATTTGCATCAATGCCATGTTTAACTTGTTTTGCTCATATCTTCTAAGCCATAGCTCCGAATTAAATGAACTTTGTATGTAACTTGACTAGAAAACCGTGTAGATCATCTTGGTGCACTTTAACTTGATGTTTAACAACTTCAACATTGTGTTCTAATCAGATCTGGACCAATTCCAAAATTTGCATATGAGGACTTACCGGAATTGTTATATGTTGATTCCGTCCTCATTTAAACTTGCTTTGATGTGTTGCTCTTGTATGCATCATCTCTTGGCATGAGTAGCATCATGTAGCCTTGTCATGCATCATACTTGGTTGAGCATCATGTCATGTTAATGTGCTTGTGTGTTTACCATGTTGTTTGCTTCTTTCCGGTTGTGCTCCTTGATAGTTCATGTTTTGTTGCGGTTGTGAGGATTCGTCCGACTATGTGGCTTCATCTTCTTCATGGAATCGTTCTTCTTCATAGCAGGATTTCAAGCAAGATGACTGTCACCTTGGATCTCACTACTATCTTTGCTATGCTAGTTGTCGCATTGCTATCGCTATGTCGCGCTACCTACCACTTGTTTATCAAGCCTCCCAAATTGCCATGATAGCCTCTAACCTTTTCACTCTTCCTAGCAAACCGTTGTTTGGCTATGTTACCGCTTTGCTTAGCCCCTCTTATAGCGTTGCTAGTTGCAGGTTGTTCCATGTTAGGACATGGATATCGTGGGATATCAAAATATCTCTTATTTAATTAATGCATCTATATACTTGGTAAAGGGTGGAAGGCTCGGCCTTATGCCTGGTGTTTTGTTCCACTCTTGCCGCCCTGGTTTCCGTCATACTGGTGTTATGTTCCTTGATTTTGCGTCCCTAACATGATGAGAACGGGATACGCACAACTCCTATCAGGCTAGGTCGGTGCATCGGGAGGTCTTGCTGGACTTGTTTTACCATTGTTGAAATGTCTTGTGCACCGGGATTACGATTCTGGTCGGAGGGTCCAGCGATGGAGGATTGTCTCCGTGGATCGTGAGCTTGTCATGGGCTAAGTTGGGATATCCCTGCAGGGTTTAAACTTTTGAGAGCCGTGCCCGCGGTTATGTGGCAGATGGGAATTTGTTAATATCCGATTGTAGAGGACTTGAAGTAAACTCATTTAAAATACACCAACCGCATTGCATAACCGTGGCTGTCTCTTTTTGGGGAAGTTCGAGAGGAGAAAACGGTTGGGTTATGTTTGAGCGCACGTAGTTCAGGATCACTTCTTGATCATTACTAGTTTGCAACCATTTGCGTAGTTTCTCATCTTACTCATGTATTCGTGAGTTAGCCACCATACATTGCTTAGTTGCTTGCTGCAACCTAACCACTTACCCTTTCCTTACCCATAAAGCTTTGCTAGTATTGATACCCATGGTAATGGGATTGCTGAGTCCTCGTGGCTCACAGATTACTACAACAATAGTTGCAGGTATAGGTAAAGTGATGATCATGACACAAGAGCGATGTTTTACTTGTGTTGGAGTTCTTCTTCTTCGTCGTCGATCTTGGGTTAGGTTCCTGGTCGGCAGCCTAGGCTAGCAAGGTGGATGTCGTTAGAGCTTTTGTTTATGTTACATCTGTAGGCAGATGTTGTACTCTAGTATGTTGTATTGTTGTATTCTTGTGGCATTGTATGCCTTTTCTATGTATCCTGACTATTATGTAATATTACGATGTAATGATATCCACACCTTGAAAAAGTGTGTCAATATGCAGTCCTATCCTTGGTGGGACCTTCGATTTCCTTTAGGATAGAGTCGCATATTGGGCGTTACAGAGATGTTCCAGGAGTTGAAGTTAATATTTCAAGCAAATGCCCGAGTTGAGAGATATGAAGTCTCCAACAAGTTCTATAGATGCAAAATGGAGGAGAATAGTTCTGTCAGTGAACACATAATCAAAATGTCTGGGTATCATAACCACTTGACTCAGCTGGGAGTTAATCTTCCAGATGATAGTGTTATTGACGGAGTTCTTCAATCATTGCCACCATGCTACGAAGGCTTCGTGATGAACTATAATATGCAAGGGATGGATAAGATAATTCCCGTGCTCTTCGCAATGCTCAAAGTTGCGGAGGTAGAAATCAAGAAGAAGCATCAAGTGTTGATGGTTAACAAGACCACTAGTTCCAAGAAAAAGGGCAAGGGAAAGAAGGGGAACTTCAAGAAGAATGGCAAGCAAGTTGCCAGTCCCGGGAAGAAGCCCAAGTCTAGACCCAAGCCTGAAACTGAGTGCTTCTACTGCAAAGGGACTGATGACTGGAAGCGGAACTGCCCCAAGTATTTGACGGATAAGAAGGATGGCAAAGTGAACAAAGGTATATTTGATATACATGTTATTGATGTGTACCTTACTAATGCTCATAGTAGCACCTGGGTATTTGATGGTTCGGTTGCTCATATTTGTAACTCGAAACATGGGCTATGGATTAAACGAAGATTGGCTAAGGACGAGATGACGATGCACGTTGGGAATGGTTCCAAGGTCGATGTGATCACCATCGGCACGATACCTCTATATCTACCTTCGGGGTTAGTTTTAGACCTGGATAATTGTTATTTGGTGCCAGCGTTGAGCATGAACATTATATCTGGATCTTGTTACATCTGAGATGGTTATTCATTTAAATTAGAGAATAATGGTTGTTCTATTTATATGAGTAATATCTTTTATGGTCATGCACCCTTGAAGAGTGGTCTATTTTTATTGAATCGCGATTGTGGTGATACACATATTCATAATATTGATGCCAAAAGATGCAAAGTTGATAATGATAGTGCAACATATTTGTGGCACTGCCATTTTTGTCATATTGGTGTAAAACGCATGAATAAACTCCATGCAGATGGACTTTTGGAATCACTTGATTATGAATCATTTGATACTTGTGAACCATACCTCATGGGCTAGATGACTAAAACTCCGTTCTCCGGAACAATGGAGCGAGCTAATGACCTATTGGAAATAATACATACCGATGTATGCGGTCTGATAAGTGTTGAGGCTCACAGTGACTATCATTATTTTCTTACCTTCACGGATGATTTGAGCAGATATGGCTATATCTACTTAATGAAACACAAGTCTGAAACATTTGAAAAGTTCAAAGAATTTCAGAGTGAAGTGGAGAATCATCGTAACAAAAAAATAAAGTTTCTATGATCTGATCGCAAAGGTGAATATTTGAGTTACGAGTTTGGCCTTCATTTAAAACAATGTGGAATAGTTTCACAACTCACGCCACCTGGAACACCACAGCGTAATGCTATGTCCGAACATCGTAACCGTACTTTATTAGATATGGTGAGATCTATGATGTCTCTTACCGATTTACCACAATCATTTTGGGGTTATGCATTAGAGACAGCTGCATTCACTTTAAATAGGGTACCGTCTAAATCCGTTGAGACGACACTGTATGAAACGTGGTTTGGCAAGAAACCAAAGTTGTCGTTTCTTAAAGTTTGGGGTTGCGATGCTTATGTGAAAAAGCTTCAGCCTGATAAGCTCGAACCCAAATCGGAGAAGTGTGTCTTCATAGGATACCCCAAAAGAAACTGTTGGGTACACTTCTACCATAGATCCGAAGGCAAGATCTTTGTTGCTAAGAATGGATCCTTTCTAGAGAAGGATTGTCTCTCGAAAGAAGTGAGTGGGAGGAGAGTAGAACTTGATGAGGTAATTGTACCTTCTCTCAAATGGGAAAGTAGCTCATCACATAAAACCGTTCCAGTGATGCCTGCACCAACTAGAGAGGAAGCTAATGATAATGATCATGAAACTTCCGATCAAGTTACTACCGAACCTCGTAGGTCAACCAGAGCACGTTCTGCACCAGAGTGGTTCGGTAACCCTATTCTAGAAGTCATGTTACTAGACCATGATGAACCTATGAACTATGAAGAAGCGATGATGAGCCCAGATTCCAATAAATGGCTTGAGGCCATGAAATCTGAGATAGGATTCATGTATGAGAACAAAGTGTGGATTGTGGTTGACTTGCCCGATGATCGGCGAGCATAGAGAATAAATGGATCTTCTAGAAGAAGACTGGCGCTGATGGTAATATTACTTTCTACAAAGCTCGACTTGTCGCGAAAAGTTTTCGACAGGTTCAAGGAGTTGACTACGATGAGACTTTCTGACCCATAGCGATGCTTAAGTCTATCTGAATCATGTTATCAATTGCCGCATTTTATGATTATGAAATCTAGCAAATGAACATCAAAATTGCATTCCCTAATGGATTTCTTAAAGAAGATTTGTATATGATGCAAGCAGAAGGTTTTGTCTATCCTAAAGGTGCTAACAAAGTGTGCAAGCTCCAGCGATCCATCTATGAACTGGTGCAAGCATCTTGGAGTTGGAATATACGCTTTGATGAGGTGATCAAAGCATATGGTTTTATACAGACTTTCGGAGAAGCCTATATTTACAAGAAAGTGAGTGGGAGCTCTGTAGCATTTCTAATATTATATGTGGATGACATATTGTTGATTGGAAATGATGTAGAATTTCTGGATAGCACAAAAGGATACTTGAATAAAAGTTTTTCAATGAAAGATCTTGGTGAAGCTGCTTATATATTGGGCATCAAGATCTATAGAGATAGATCAAGATGCCTAATAGGACTTTCACAAAGCGCATACCTTGATAAAGTTTTGAAGAAGTTCAAATGGATCAGTCAAAGAAAGGGTTCTTGCCTATGTTACAAGGTGTGAAGTTGAGTCAGACTCAATGCTTGACCACTATAAAAGATAGAGAGAAAATGAAAGTCATTCCCTATGCCTCAGCCATAGGTTCTATCATGTATGCTATGCTATGTACCAGACCTGATCTGTGCCTTGCTATAAGTTTAGCAGGGAGGTACCAAAGTAATCCAGGAGTGGATCACTAGACAGCGGTCAAGAACATCCTCAAGTACCTGAAAAGGACTAATGATATGTTTCTCATTTATGGAGGTGACAAAGAGCTCGTCGTAAATGGTTACGTCGATGCCAGCTTTGACACTGATCCGGATGACTCTAAGTCACAAACCGGATACGTATTTATATTGAATGGTGGAGCTGTAAGTTGGTGTAGTTCCAAGCAAAGCGTCAGGGCGGGATCTACGTGTGAAGCGGAGTACATAGCTGCTTCGGAAGCAGCAAATGAAGGAGTCTGGATGAAGGAGTTCATATCTGATCTAGGTGTAATACCTAGTGCATCAGGTCCAATGAAAATCTTTTTTGACAAAGTGGAGCAATTTCCTTAGCGAAGGAATCCATATTTCACAAAAGAACCAAACATATCAAGAGACACTTGATACGTCTCCAATGTATCTATAATTTTAGATTATTCCATGCTATTATATTATCTGTTTTGGATGTTTAATGGGGTTTAATATGCTCTTTTATATTATTTTTGGGACTAACCTATTAACCGGAGGCCTAGTGCCAGTTTTTGTTTTTTGTTTTTGCCTATTTTAGAGTTTTGCAGAAAAGGAATACCAAATGGAGTCCAAACGGAATGAAAGCTTCACAAGGATCTTTCTTGGTCCGAAAGCAATCCAGAAGACTTGGAGTCGAAGTCTGGAACTCCACGAGGAAGCCACGAGGCAGGAGGGCGCGCCCCCACCCTCGTGGGCCCCTTGTAGCTCCACCGACGTACTTCTTTCGCCTATATATACTCTTATATGCTAGAAACATTAGGGGGGTCCACGAAACCACTTTTCCACCGCCGCAACCTTATGTACCCGTGAGATCCCATCTTGGGGCCTTTTCCGGTGATCTGCCGGAGGGGGGATCGATCACGAAGGGCTTCTTCATCAACACCATTGCCTCTCCGATGAAGCGTGAGTAGTTTGCCACAGACCTTCGGGTCCATAATTATTAGCTAGATGGCTTCTTCTCTCTCTTTGATTCTCAATACAAAGTTCTCCTCTATGTTTGATGTCTACTACACAACCTTCTTCTTGTAGACGTTGTTGGGCCTCCAAGTGCAGAGGTTTGTAGGACAGTAGCAAATTTCCCTCAAGTGGATGACCTAAGGTTTATCAATCCGTAGGAGGCGTAGGATGAAGATGGTCTCTCTCAAGCAACCCTGCAACCAAATAACAAAGAGTCTCTTGTGTCCCCAACACACCCAATACAATGGTAAATTGTATAGATGCACTAGTTCGGCGAAGAGAGAGTGAAACAAGTGGTATATGGATAGTAGATAAAGGTATTTGTAATCTGAAATAATAAAAACAGCAAGCTAACGAATGATAAAAGTGAGCGTAAATGGTATTGCAATGCGTGGAAATAAGGCCTAGGGTTCATACTTTCGCTAGTGTAAGTTCCCTCAACAATACTAACATAATTGGATCACATAACTATCCCTCAACATGCAACAAAGAATCACTCCAAAGTCACTAATAGCGGAGAACGAACGAAGAGATTATGGTAGGGTACGAAACCACCTCAAAGTTATTCTTTCCAATCAATCCATTGGGCTATTCCTATAAGTGTCACAAACAGCCCTAGAGTTCGTACTAGAATAACACCTTAAGACACAAATCAACCAAAACCCTAATGTCACCTAGATACTCCAATGTCACCTCAAGTATCTGTGGGTATGATTATACGATATGCGTCACACAATCTCAGATTCATCTATTCAACCAACACAAAGGACCTCAAAGAGTGCCCCAAAGTTCTACCGGAGAATCACGACGAAAACGTGTGCCAACCCCTATGCATAGGTTCATGGGCGGAACCCGCAAGTTGATCACCAAAACATACATCAAGTGAATCACGTGATATCCCATTGTCACCACAGATATCCACGGCAAGACATACATCAAGTGTTCTCAAATCTTTAAAGACTCAATCCGATCAGATTACTTCAAAGGGGAAACTCGATTCATTACAAGAGAGAACAGGGGGAGGAGAAACATAAGATCCAACTATAATAGCAAAGCTCGCGATACATCAAGATCGTATCATCTCAAGAACACAAGAGAGAGAGAGATCAAACACATAGCTACTGGTACATACCCTCAGCCCCGAGGGAGAACTACTCCCTCCTCGTCATGGAGAGCACCGGGATGATGAAGATGGCCACCGGAGAAGGATTTCCCCCTCCGGCAGGGTGCCAGAACGGGTCTAGATTGGTTTTCGGTGGCTACGGAGGCTTCTGGCGGCAGAACTCCTGATCTATGTTTCGTTCTGGAAGTTTTAGGTCACGTGGGTATATATGGGTGCAGGAGGTACGTTAGGGGAGCCACGAGGGTCCCACGAGACAGGGGGCGCGCCTTAGGGGGGGCCACCCTCGTGAGCATCTCGTTCCTTCCTTGATGTGGGGTCCAAGTCCATCGGGTGTGTTTCCTTCCAAAAATAACTTCTCAAGTTGATTTCGTTCCGTTTCGACTCCGTCTGATATTCCTTTTCTTCAAAACACTAAAATAGGCATAAAACAGCAAATCTAGGCTGGGCCTCCGGTTAATAGGTTAGTCCCGAAAGTAATATAAAAGTGGAAAATAAAGCCCAATATTGCCCAAAACAGTAGATAATATAGCATGGAGCAATCAAAAATTATAGATAAGTTGGAGACGTATCAATGTTATTGGAGATCTATTCGATGTAATACTCTTTTGCGGTGTGTTTGCCGAGATCTGATGAATTGTGGATTTATGAACAAGATTATCTATGAATATTATTTGGTTCTTCCCTGAATTCTTATTTGCATGATTTGATATCTTTGCAAGTCTCTTCGAATCATCGGTTTAGTTTGGCCTACTAGATTGATCTTTCTTGCAATGGGAGAAGTGCTTAGCTTTGGGTTCAATTTTGCGGTGTCCTTTCCCAGTGACAGTTGGGGAAACAAGGCACGTATTGTATTTTTTCCATCGAGGATAAAAAGATGGGGTTTATACCATATTGCTTGAGTTTATCCCTCTACATCATGTCATCTTGCTTAATGCGTTACTCCGTTCTTATGAACTTAATACTCTAGATGCATGCTGGATAGCGGTCGATGTGTGGAGTAATAGTAGTAGATGCAGAATCGTTTCGGTCTACTTGACATGGACGTGATGCCTATATTCATGATCATTGCCTTAGATATATTCATAACTATGCGATTTTCTATCAATTGCTCGGCACTAATTTGTTCACCCACCGTAATACATGCTATCTTGAGAGAAGCCACTAGTGAAACCTATGGCCCCCGGGTCTCTTTCCTATTATATTGCATCTCTTTTATTTACATCGCATCTCATTTACTATTTTGCAATCTTTACTTTCCAATCTATACAACAAAAAATACCAAAAATATTTACTTTAATATCTCTATTAGATCTCACTTTTGCAAGTGACCATGAAGGGATTGACAACCCTTTATCACATTGGTTGCATGGTTCTTGATTGTTTGTGCGGGTACTACGCGACTTGTGCGTTGTCTCCTACTAGATTGATACCTTGGTTCTCAAAACTGAGGGAAATACTTACGCTACTTTGCTTCATCACCCTTTCCTCTTCAAGGGAAAACCAACGCATGCTCAAGAGGTAGCAACACTTCAACTCCATCCATGATCAAGTCAAGAAAGGATACATAGAGATTTGCAAAATACACACAAATCTGAATGTGGCAGACCTGTTGACTAAGCCTCTTCCACGAGCAAAACATGATCAATGATACGTCTCCAACGTATCTATAATTTTTGATTGTTCCATACTATTATATTATTTGTTTTGGATGTTTAATGGGATTTAATATACCTTTTATATTATTTTTGGGACTAACCTACTAACCAAAGGCCCAGTGCAAATTACTATTTTTTTTGCCTATTTCAGTGTTTCCCAGAAAAGGAATATCAAACGGAATCCAAACGGAATGAAACCTTTGGGAGAGTTATTTTTGGAACAAACGCAATCTAGGAGACTTGGAGTGGACGTCAAGGAAGCAACAAGGCAGCCACGAGGTAGGAGGGCGCGCCCAGGGGGGTAGGCACGCCCCCCACCCTCATGGGCCCCTCGTGGCTCCGCCGACCTACTTCTTTCACCTATATATACTCATATACCCCGAAAACATCTGAGAGCACCACGAAACCCTATTTCCACCGCCGCAACCTTCTGTACCCGTGAGATCCCATCTTGGGGCCTTTTCTGGCGCTCCGCGGGAGGGGGAATCGATCACGGAGGCTTCTACATCAACACCATGGCCTCTCCGATGATGTGTGAGTAGTTTACCACACACCTTCGGGTCCATAGTTATTAGCTAGATGGCTTCTTCTCTCTCTTCGGATCTCAATACAAAGTTCTCCTCGATTCTCTTGGAGATCTGTTTGATGTAATTCTTTTTGCGGTGTGTTTGTCTAGATCCAATGGATTGTGGGTTTATGATCAAGATTATCTATGAATAATATTTGATTCTTCTCTGAATTCTTTTATGCATGATTTAATATCTTTGCAAGTCTCTTCGAATTATCAGTTTGGTTTGGCCTACTATATTGATCTTTCTTGCAATGGGAGAAGTTCTTAGCTTTGGGTTCAATCTTGCGGTGTCCTTTCCCAGTGACAGCAGGGGCAGCAAGGCACATATTCTATTGTTGCCATCGAGGATAAAAAGATGGGGGTTTATATCATATTGCTTGAGTTTATCCCTCTACATCATGTCATCTTGCCTAATGTGTTACTCTGTTCTTATGAACTTAATACTCTAGATGCATGCTGGATAGCGGTCGATGTGTGGAGTAATAGTAGTAGATGCAGAATCGTTTCGGTCTATTTGTCACGGATGTGATGCCTATATACATGATCATGCCTAGATATTCTCATAACTATGCGCTTTTCTATCAATTGCTCGACAGTAATTTGTTCACCCACCGTAGAATTTGCTATCTTGAGAGAAGCCACTAGTGAAACCTATGGGCCCCGGGTCTATCTTCCATCATATTATTTTCCTATCTACTTGCTATTTCTGCCGCCTTTTTATTTTGCAAAGTTTATTTTCCAATCTGTACAACAAAATACCAAAAATATTTATCTTATTATCTTTATTAGATCTCACTTTTACAAGTGGCCTTGAAGGGATTGACAACACCTTTATCGCGTTGGTTGCAAGGTTCTTGATTGTTTGTGCAGGTACGAGGGACTTGCATGTAATCTCCTACTAGATTGATAACTTGGTTCTCAAAAACTGAGGGAAATACTTACGCTACTTTGCTGCATCACCCTTTCCTCTTCAAGGGAAAACCAATGCAAGCTCAAGAGGTAGCAAGAAGGATTTCTGGTGCCGTTGCCGGGGAGGTTGAACCAAGTCTAGTCAAGATTTGATCTCCCAGCAACTAGCCATTTCTGGCGTCGTTGCCGGGGAGATATATGCACAAGTCAAGACATACCAAGTACCCATCACAAACTCTTATCCCTCGCATTATATTATTTGCCATTTGCCTCTCGTTTTCCTCTCCCCCACTTCACCTTTGTCGTTTTATTCGCCCTCTTCCGTTCGTCCTTCCGTTTGCTCGTGTTTCCATGTGCCTTCTATTAGCTTGCATCTTCGCTTTCTAAATATCTATTCTTATGGATCCTCATCCTCTCACTAATATTTTTAAAATATCCAATTATGATGAACCAATTGCTAGTGAGTTGAGTGCACTAGATCATCTTTATCGAGTTTTGCGTGAAATGTGTGAATCTGAAAGTTGTGATGAAGTGCTTTATAGAGTGATTCACGATAGATCTTTGAATAAAAAACATGATTGCAATAATTTTATTATAAATTCTATTGATGTAAATTGTGCTAATAATATGCAAAACCCTAACCTTGGGGGATGCTAGTTTTTCTATGTCATCTACTTGTTGCAATGATCATGATTGGGATGATTCTTCTTACGATTTTGAAAATTTATTTAAGCCCCATGATGAATATGAGATTGATAATAATGTTTGCAATAATATTGAAAGTGGGTTTGGAAGAGTGTCTGTGACGTCCGGATAATTACGCTACAGTAATCCTCTACTAATGGTGCCAAGTCATCACAATTAATTTTTGCTAATCATCGCTTTGTTCCAAACTGATCTCGAATTCAAATTTAAAAGATAAGTCAAATTATTATTTCTTCAAACTATAAAACTAAAATGTTCGAATTTTGGTATAAAATACCCTAATCAATTGTCAGTTGTAACCAACATCATTTGACTTACCATTTAATTTCTAGGAAAATGTAAAGTGGTCAAACACCTACCAAAATAGCCATTTCAGAATAAACAAATGTTTATGTGTTTCCAAACCACTTGAAACTTTGTGGGCCTCTCCAAAATAATGACGACTATTTTATATGACAAGTTTCATATTTTACATAATTCTTTTGCTATTAAAAATAAATAGAAAGCAATAACTCTATTTAAAAAATAAACAGTAGTAAAAGGGTAAATCCTAGGTACTGTGCACTGTAGCCCAATGCTACAGTGCACAGCCTAGCCCACGTAGCCGCCATCTTCACCTCCTGTTCACTCCATCGCGGTGGACGCCGCTCCCGCGTCCATGGCGCGGATGGCCACACGTCGGCCATCCTACGGCCTCCCCGACGTCGTGGGTGCCTACTAGACCGCTCTCGCGGCCCCTCGGCGAACCCTAGCCTCGCAATCCCCTTCCTCTCGCTCTCTCTTTCTCTACTAGAGGTCGCGCCCGAGACTCCCGTCAGCGCCGCGTCGTCGTTGCCGTGCTCCGGGGCATCCCTGAGCTGCTACAAGGTGGCTAGGATCCTCCCTGACCTCGTCTCCTTCACCTACGCATCTGGATCGAAGCTAAAAGGCCATGTATGTTCCGCATCGAGCTGCCATCCCCACCACGGCCGCTGTGGCCATCGCCGTCGAACTCCACCACCGGCGCCTCCCCGACCTTCCCGGAGCTCGCATACGTCCTCCCCAATGAGCCCTCCTCCGGATCCCCCTTCCTCCGCCTCGATTCAGTCACCGTTTGCCGTCCCCGAGAACATCCGAGCTCGCGTCGCGTGTACGCGTACGTGTACTGGCTTAAGCGCGTGTGTGAGCTGCTGCTGCTTAACTGTCGTCTACTGCTGCGGTGTACTACTCCTACAGCGCGCCCGCCCTGGCCTCGCCTCTGCCTGCCGCTGCTCGCCGGCTATCGCCCACGGCCGCGTAGCGCGCCCCTGCTGCTCCTTGCGATGCGTTGCTGCTCATACCACTACTCTGATCTGCTTGCTGCTGCTGTCACTGCACTGCTGCTCTGTTTGCTGCTGCTCACGGCCGCTGCTACTTCTTTCCTTGTGTTGCTGCCGCTGTTGGCCATGGCCGCCGTGGCTTGTGCCTCGTGCGTGCTAGCCATGGCAAGCATAGCCAAGGCCTGGGTGTGCCGCTGCCAATGGCCGGCCCAACTAGTAGGTCTAATTAGTTTAGGCTAAATTAGGTGTTAATTAGTCTAAGGCTATTACAAGTGGACCCAGGCTAATTAATCTAATTAACTAGAATAGTTTAGTTGTTGTCTATGATGTGTGGCTCCCACCTCTAATTAAGCTAGATTAATTAATCTGTTAAACTAAGATAATGATAATTAGGCCCCACTGTCACTATTCATCAGTGGATCAGTCAAAGTTGACTGGATCAACTAAGCCCTCCAGCCCCACATGTCATGCACATGCACACATTTCTGGGTACACTCCTATGTACCAATAGCCATTTTTTTAATTCGGGTTAAATTTAATTCCAGGATTTCAGAAATGTTTAAAACTTCATACAATTATATAAAATAAACTATAATTCGGATGAAAATACTTTGTACATGAAAGTTGCTCAGAACGACGAGACGAATCCGAATTCATAGTCCATTCATTCACTACACGTCCCTAGCATAGTGAACCTGCAACTTTTCCCCTCCGGTTCATCTGTCGAAAAACGCGAAACACCGGGAATACTTTTCCGGATATTTTCCCCCTTCGCCCGTATCGCCTACTACCGCGTTAGGGCACCCCCTAGCACCGCGTATTGGCACGTTATGCTTGGTGATGCTTTGATTGCTCTGTTATTTATCGTGTTCTCTCTCCGTTACTTCTTTTTGGTAAACCCTGAGATTGTCGGCGACCCCAGTTCGACTACGGTGTCGAGGACCCCTTCTTCTTGCCAGAGCAACCAGGCAAGCTCCCCTTGATCAACTCGATATCGCCTATTCTTCTCTCTACTGCATGAATTAGAGTAGTGTAGCATGTTACTGTTTCCGGTTAATCCTATTCTGTTGCATAGCCTATCATTGTTGCTACAGTTGTTGATACCTTACTTGCAATCCTAAATGCTTAGTATAGGATGCTAGTTTATCATCAGTGGCCCTACATTCTTGTCCGCCTACCATGTTATACTATCGGGTCATGATCACTCGGGAGGTGATCACAAGTATATACTTACATACATACATACATACTATACAAGTGATGACTAAAGTCGGGTCGGCTCATAGAGTACCCGCATGTGATTCCAATGTGGGGGCTGAAGGGGCAGGTGGTTCCATCCAGGTAGTGGTGGGCCTGCGTTCCCGACGGCCCCCGACTGTTGATACGTCTCCAACGTATCTACTTTTCCAAACACTTTTGCTCTTGTTTTGGACTCTAACTTGCATCATTTGAATGGAACTAACCCGGACTGACGCTGTTTTTAGCAGAATTACCATGGTGTTATTTATGTGCAGGAGCAAACGTTCTCGGAATGACCTGAAACTTCACGGAGCCACTTTCAGAAAATAAGAAAAATACTTGCAAAATATGAAGGCCAGGGGGGCCACCACCTTGCCACGAGGGTGGGGGGCGAGCCTGCCCCGCTATGGCGCGCCCCCCTACCTCGTGGGCCCCCTGTTCTCTCTCTGACTCCAACTCCACCTCCATATATTGAGTTTCGGGGAGAAAAAAAATCAGAGAGAAGAAATCATCACGTTTTACGATACGGAGCCGCCGCCAAGCCCTAAAACCTCTCGGTAGGGCTGATCTGGAGTCCGTTCGGGGCTCCGGAGATGTGAACCTATTATGTTTTCATCAATATATGAGTGTTCTTGATCCTATCTTGCAAGTCTATAGTCACCTATTATGTGTTATGATTCGTTAACCCCGAAGTGACAGTAATCGGGATACTTACCGGTGATGACTGTAGTTTGAGGAGTTCATGTATTCACTATGTGTTAATGCTTTGTTCTGGTTCTCTATTAAAAGGAGGCCTTAATATCCCTTAGTTTCCGTAAGGACCCAGCTGCAATGGGAGGGTAGGACAAAAGATGTCATGCAAGTTCTTTTCCATAAGCACGTATGACTATGCTCGGAATACATGCCTACATTATATCAATGAACTGGAGCTAGTTCTGTGTCATCCTAGGTTATGACTGTTACATGATGAACCGCATCCAGCATAATTGTCCATCACCGATCCATTTCCTACGAGCTTTCCATATATTGTTCTTCGCTTATTTACTTTTCCATTGCTATTGCTATCATCACTACAAAATACCAAAAACATTACTTCTACTATTGTTACCTTTTGCTACCGTTATCATCACTATCATATTACTTTGCTACTAAACACTTTGCTGCAAATATTATGTTTCCAGGTGTGGTTGAATTGACAACTCAGCTGCTAATACTTGAGAATATTCTTTGGTTCCCCTTGTGTCGAATCAATAAATTTGGATTGAATACTCTACCCTCTAAAACTGTTGCGATCCCCTATACTTGTGGGTTATCAAGACTATTTTCTGGCGCAGTTGCCGGGGAGCATATCTCTATTCTTTGAGTCTCTTGGGATATATATCTGCTTCTCATTATGAAGAACTTGAGAGATCCAAAAATCAAGATCTATCCATCAACTACGAGGGGAGGTAAGGAACTGCCATCTAGCTCTGCACTTGATTCACCTTCTGTTTTGAGTAAGCTTGCGACACCTACACCTGCTTCTGCTATTCGTTCTGATATTGATGATGCCACTTCAGCTATGCATGATACTTATGATGAAACTACCACTATGCCTGATACTACTATGCCACTTAGTGCTTTTCTTGATGAACAACTTGCTAGGGCTAGAGAAATTGAAAATACTGAATCAGATGATATTGATGAAAGTGATGATGAAGAACCACTTGTCATTCCTAAGGGTTATGTTTTTGATCAAGATGCTTCTTTAGCTATTTTAGCTTGTAGAAATAGAACTAAACTTAAAAGATTATTAGCTAAATGGAGTAAACAATCTCTAAATGCTAGAATGAAACCTGACCCTGCTTTTGCTACTTCACCTATCTTTGTTACTGATAAGGATTATGAATTCTCTGTTGGTCCTGATATAATTACTTTGGTTGAATCTGATCCTTTTCATGGTTATGAATCTGAAACTGTTGTGGCGCATGTTACTAAACTGAATGATATAGCTACCTTGTTCACTAAAGATGAGAGAACTTGCTACCTTTATATCCTTAAAATATTTCCGTTCTCATTAAAGGGTGATGCTAAGATATGGTTTAATTCTCTTGATCCTGGTTGTGTGTGTAGTCCCCAGGATATGATTTATTACTTCTCTGCTAAATATTTCCCTGCTCATAAGAAACAAGCTTCTTTAAGGGATATATGTAATTTTGTGCAAATTGAAGAAGAGAGTCTCCCACAAGCTTGGGGGAGGCTTCTCCAATTACTTAATGCTTTGCCTGATCATCCTCTTAAGAAAAATGAAATACTTGATATCTTTTATAATGGACTAACCGATGCCTCCAGAGATTACCTGGCTAGTTGTGCTGGTTCTGTTTTCAGGGAAAGAACACCGGATGAAGCTGAAATTCTATTGAATAATATGTTGACAAATGAAAATAATTGGACACCTCCGGAGCCAATTCCTGAGCCTATTCCTAAACCAACTCCGAAGAAGAGGGGTATTCCATTTCTCAGTCCTGAAGATATGCAAGAGGCAAAGAAATCTATGAAAGAAAAAGGTATTAAAGTTGAAGATGTTAAGAATTTACATCCTATTGAAGAAATACATGGTCTTAATTTACCGCCTGTTGAAGAAACATATAATCAAAATCATTTACCTATTGAAGAAACTCATGGTCTTGATAACCCGACACAGGTAGTAAATGTAAATTCTCTCTACAGATATGATAAAGGTGTAATCCCATTTACTAAAATTGCTAGCCCATGCTTAGATGAGTTTCATAAATTTATGGCTAAGTAAGAAGACTTTAATGCTTATTTTGGTAGAAAATTGAAATACAATTCAAATATGCTTAAACACTTGGGTGATTATATGGCTAATGTTAAAGGTGAACTTAAACTTATTAGTAAACATGCTTCTATGGTTACCACTCAAGTAGAACAAGTACTTCAAGCTCAAAATGATTTGCTCAATGAATTGAATAATAAGAATAATGATCATGCTGTTAGAATTATGACTAGAGGTGGTAGAATGACTCAGGAGCCTTTGTATCCTGAAGGCCATCCTAAGAGAATTGTGCAAGATTCTCAAAGAAATAATTTAGATGCACCTAGTTCTTCTAAAAAGAAGAAAAAGAAAAATGATAGGACTTTGCATGCTTCTAGTGATCCTATTGTTGAAACACCTGAGAATCCAAATGATATTTCTATTTCTGATGCTGAAACACAACCTAGTTATGAAACTGAAACTAGTGATAATGTCAATAATAATGTTCATGATGATGCTCAACCTAGTAATGATAATGATATAGAAATTGAACCTGCTGTTGATCTTAATAACCCACAATCAAAGAATCAATGTTATGATAAGAAATACTTTGTTCCTAGGAAGCATGGTAAAGAAAGAGAGCCTTGTGTTCAGAAACCCATGCCTTTTCCTCCCAAACCATCCAAGAAAAAGGATGATGAGGATTTTGAGCGCTTTGCTGAAATGATTAGACCTATCTTTTTGTGTATGTGATTAACTGATATGCTTAAAACCAATCCTTATGCTAAGTATATGGAAGATATTATTACAAATAAAAGAAAGATACCGGAAGCTAAAATTTCCACCATGCTTGCTAATTACACTTTTAAGGGTGGAATACCAAAGAAACTTGGAGATCCAGGAGTACCCACTATACCTTGCTCCATTAAAAGAAACTATGTTAAAACTGCTTTATGTGATCTTGGAGCCGGTGTTAGTGTTATGCCTCTCTCTTTATATCGTAGACTTGATTTGAATAAGTTGACACCTACTGAAATATCTTTGCAAATAGCTGATAAATCAACTTCTATACTTGTCGGTATTTGTGAGGATGTGTCTGTGGTAGTTGCAAATGTTACTATTTTAACGCACTTTGTTATTCTTGATATTCCTGAGGACGATAGTATGTCTATTGTTCTTGGAAGACCCTTTTTGAATACTGTTGGGGCTATTATTGATTGCACTAAAGGCAATGTCACTTTTCATGTTAATGGTAATGAGCACACGGTACACTTTCCGAGAAAAGAACCTCAAGTTCATAGTATCAACTCTATTGGAAAAATTCCATCGATTATATTTGGAGGTTTTGAATTTCCTCTTCCTATTGTCAAGAAGAAATATGATATTCTTATTATTGGGGATGTGCATATCCCCATTGAGGTAACATAGTGTTATTCGAAATTTCTCCGGATCCATGTTATTCGGAATGAGTTCATTAACAAGACTTGATCAACCTTGTTAGTGGATTCCTTTTGATGACCATGAGATGGATGAAACTGGAAGGCACAACCTTCTGTACCCCACATTTACTTTCTGTTATTTATATTAAATAAAATAAAAATAAATATTTGTCTGTGTGTTATCTGATTATTCGTGCAATATAAAAATACCTCGAAAATAAAAGTTCTCCAAATGCCCTGAAAATTAAATATGATTTTTTCTAGAATATTTGAGGATTTATGGAACTGAGAACACACCAGGGGGGCCAACCACCTACCCACGAGGGTGGAGGGCGCGCCCAACCCTCTAGGGCGCGCCCACTGCCTCGTGGGCCCACGGTGGCCCTCCTCCACTTATCCTTCCACCCATACACTCCTTCTTCCTCCCCCAAACACGAATAACCAGCTCAAACCCGAGTCCAATCTCGTTTTGCTGCCATTTTCGATCTCCTTGCTCAAAGCACCTCTCATAAAACTGCTTGGGGAGATTGTTCCTTGGTATGTGACTCCCCCATTGGTCCAATTAGTTTTTGTTCTAGTGCTCTATTCATTGCAAATTTTTACTTCTTAGGTGACCCTGTTCTTGAGCTTGCATGTCAAATTTATATGGTCAAAAGTAGTTTTGATGCATGATATAGGCCATAGGCACTTGTAGGAGTAGTTACTATCAATATTATTGAGTTTGGTCTACTTTTATTTTAAAGTTACTAAAAATTTTCAGAATTTTTCAGAGGAAGAAAAATGCTTAGGAAAATGTTCCAAGGTGGTTCTTCAAGGAAGCAAGGACACAGGCTTGCAATGCGTGATGCTGATGAAGAGCCACCAAGAGACGCTCCAATGCGTCCTCGTGAGTGGCCTTCTGAAAATTTTATGGATCGAGCGGGAATAAATGAAGAATTCAACGCATATTTGCATAACACTGATCTCGTGAGCTTCGAGGAAGAGAAGTGCAGTTAGTATCATAATCTCACTAGTTCCTTTGTGAGGAGGTTTGAATTTTCAACTTCACGTAATTCTCCAACTGTCCTGTTTGATCTTTATGATAAATCTTATACCATGGACTTAGAGGATTTTACCACTGCATGCAAACTTCCACAATGGGGTAGTACAAGGGATCCTTGCAAATCTGAATTTAGAGATTTTCTTGCTAGCATAACTGTGGGAGAATCTAGAGATATTACACAAGCTACCATAGGGAGCATTCACTTTCCTGGTACACATTATTTTGCTCTCTTCACAGGTAGATGCATAAATGGTAAAGATGAGGCATGTCACATGTGTGTCCCTGACCTCAGTATTCTTAGGAGTGCTATGATAGGAGACAAATCTTATAATTTGGGAGCCATTGTTGCACGTAGGTTGCATCTTAATAGATTTAATGGACATTTCTTTGGTGGAATTTATGCAACCTGCGTAGCTAATTTTCTTGGTATAGATGTACGCAAAGATGATATTGAATTACCTCCTGCCTATCTAGATTTTAATGCTATGGTTCACCACCAGTTTATCGAGAGGAACGAATCACCTCTCCAGTATCGACTAATCTTTGACAGACGTCGTGCTGTCTGTATTACTCTCCCTGCTCCTGCTTTCTTTGATTATCAGGCAAGAGGAGGATATACTATTACCAGAGAGGAGGCAGATGAGTACGAGAGGAGAGAGGAGACCGCTCGTCGCCACGCTGCAGCTCAGCAGGCGATAGCTGCTGCATCACAGTACGACCCAGCTACTATTATGGATATCAGCCAGGCCAGCCGTGGCCATAGACCAACTTAGGCCAAAAGCCTAAGCTTGGGGGAGTACGTATTTCTCACCGACATTATATTTATGCTCACACACTCATTGCTAGATGTCGGTGCTCATACTTTTTCATTGTATCATCCATGCTAGTTTATTTTCCTTTTTTATGCTTTCTTCTTGTGTGTTTAATAAACCTTAAGAAAAACCAAAAAAAATTAGTTGTAGCTTTTAATTAGTTTACTTTGCATGTTTGTAGTAGTAATTAAAAAGAAAACCCAAAAAGATTTCCTGTTCTTCTTTTGCTTGTTGGGAGCTTTCCCGTGTAAATAGTTTTATTTCTTTTCTTTTCTTTGGGGTTGATAGGAGAAGACCATAATTAAATTGTTGAAGAGGCTCTTATATGCATTATTGTTGATCTGACAAAAGATCCCATATTGCCTTGTCTTCTCCAGTTTATTGAATGCCTGCAGATTCCAGCTTAGTCCAATGCACATGCACTATTATTATTATTCACATCGTTCAGTCGTGCAAGTGAAGGGCAATTATGATGATATATGATGGACTGGCTGAGATGAGAAAAGCTGGTATGAACTCGACCTCTTTCGTTTTTGTAAATATGATTAGTTCATCGTTCCTGATTCAGCCTATTATGAATAAACATGTTTTCAATGACAACTAGAGATCATAGTTTCTTGTGCCATGCTTGATTAGCTATGAGTTATAATGGTTTACCTTGCGTGCCAACATGCTATTAAAATGGTTATGATGTGGTATGATAGGGTGGTATCCTCCTCTGAATGATTTAAGTGACTTGACTTGGCACATGTTCATGCATGTAGTTGAAACAAAATCAACATAGCCTTCACGATATTTATGTTCATGGTGGATTATATCCTACGCATGCTTGCATTCGGTGTTGATTAATTTTAATGCATGTTCATGACTATTGTCGCTCTCTAGCTGGTTGCTTCCCAGTCTTTTGCTAGCCTTCACCTGTACTAAGCGGGAATACTGCTTGTGCATCCAATCCCTTAAACCCCAAAGTTATTCCACATGAGTCCACTATACCTACCTATATACGGTATCTACCTACCATTCCAAGTAAATTTGTATGTGCCAAACTCTAAACCTTCAAATAAATATCCTGTTTTGTATGCTCGAATAGCTCATGTATCAACTAGGGTTGTCTATATCTTCCATGTTAGGCAGGTTATTCTCAAGAGGAGTGGACTCCGCTCCTCACTCATGAGATAAATGGTTGGTCACCGGGATGCCCAGTCCCATGCTTTATGCAAACTAAATCAAACTAACTGCAAACAAAACTCCCACTAGGACTCTTGTTAGTTGGAGGCACTCGTTGTTTCGAGCAAGCCATGGATTGATGCTTGTGGTGGAAGGGGGAGTATAAACTTTACCATTCTATTTGGGAACCGCATATAATGTGTGTAGCACGGAAGATATCGCCATCTCTTGGTTGTTATGTTGACAATGGAAGTATACCGCTCAAAATATTATTCACCTCTGTTTCAAAACCAAGCTCTGGCACCTCTACAAATCCCTGCTTCCCTCTGTGAAGGGCCTATCTATTTACTTTTATGCTGAGTCATCATCCTCTTATTAAAAAGCACCAGTTGGAGAGCACCGCTGTCATTTGCATTCATTACTGTTAGTTTACATTGAGTATGACTTGACTGGATCTCTTTTACCATGAATTACAATGTCTAGTTAGTCCTTGGTCTTTAAAGGTGCTCTGCATTTATGTTTTGCGGTCTCAGAAAGGGCTAGCAAGATACCACCTTGTTATATCATATTATGATTGTTTTGAGAAAGTGTTGTCATCTGAGATTTATTATTATGGCTCGCTAGTTGATTATGCTATTGATATGAGTAAACTTGAGATCTATGCGTTATTGTGAATGTGGTTAGTTATAATCTTTGCTGAAAACTTGAATGCTCGCTTTACATATTTATAACAACAAGAGCAAACAGAGTTTGTAAATTTTTTTCTTTATCACTTTCAGTTTATCAACTGAATTGCTTGAGGACAAGCAAAGGTTTAAGCTTGGGGGAGTTGATACGTCTCCAACGTATCTACTTTTCCAAACACTTTTGCCCTTGTTTTGGACTCTAACTTGCATCATTTGAGTGGAACTAACCCGGACTGACGATGTTTTCAGCAGAATTACCATGGTGTTATTTATGTGTAGGAGAAAACATTCTCGGAATGACCTGAAACTTCGCGGAGCCACTTTTCAGAAAATAAGAAAAATACCTGCAAAAGATGAAGGCCAGGGGGCCCACCACCTTGCGACGAGGGTGGGGGGCGCGCCCAGGCGCGCCCCCCTACCTCGTGGGCCCCCTGTTGCCTCTCCGAATCCAACTCCACCTCCATATATTGAGTTTCGGGGAGAGAAAAACCAGAGAGAAGAAATCATCGCATTTTACGATATGGAGCCGCCGCCAAGCCCTAAAACCTCTCGGGAGGGCTGATCTGGAGTCCGTTCGGGCTCCAGAGAGGGGAATCTGTCGCCATCATCATCATCAACTATCCTCCATCACCAATTTCATGATGCTCACCGCCGTGCGTGAGTAATTCCATCGTAGGCTTGCTGGACGGTGATGGGTTGGATGGGATCTACCATGTAATCGAGTTAGTTTTGTTAGGGTTTGATCCCTAGTGTCTACTATGTTCTGAGATTGATGTTGCTATGACTTTGCTATGCTTAATGCTTGTCACTAGGGCCCGAATGACATGATTTCAGATCTGAACCTATTATGTTTTCATCAATATATGAGTGTTCTTGATCCTATCTTGCAAGTCTATAGTCACCTATTATGTGTTATGGTCCGTTAACCCCGAAGTGACAATAATCGGGATACTTACCGGTGATGACCGTAGTTTGAGGAGTTCATGTATTCACTATGTGTTAATGCTTTTTCCCGGTTCTCTATTAAAAGGAGGCCTTAATATCCCTTAGTTTCCGTAAGGACCCCGCTGCCACGGGAGGGTAGGACAAAAGATGTCATGCAAGTTCTTTTCCATAAGCACGGATGACTATGTTCGGAATACATGCCTACATTATATCAATGAACTGGAGCTAGTTCTGTGTCACCCTAGGTTATGACTGTTACATGATGAACCGCATCCGGCATAATTCTCCATCACTGATCCATTGCCTACGAGCTTTCCATATATTGTTCTTCGCTTGTTTACTTTTCCATTGCTATTGCTATCATTACTTTTACTGCTGTTACCTTTTGCTACCATTATCACCACTATCATATTACTTTGCTACTAAACACTTTGCTGCATATATTAAGTTTCCAGGTGTGGTTGAATTGACAACTCAGCTGCTAATACTTGAGAATATTCTTTGGCTCCCCTTGTGTCAAATCAATAAATTTGGGTTGAATACTCTACCCTCGAAAACTGTTGCGATCCCCTATACTTGTTGGTTATCAACTGTTACTTTGTGGCGGAGCGACAGGGCAGGCTGAAATCACCTAGGAGAGAAGTGGGCCTGGCCCTGGTCGGCGTCCGCGATTACTTCAAAATGACACGCTTAATGAGATCTTGGTATTTGATCTGAGTCTGGCCACTGGCCTATACGCACTAACCAACTACGTGGGAATAGTTATGGGCACTCGACGTCGTGGTATCAGCCGAAGCCTTCGTGACGCCAGCGACTGAGCGGCGCGCACCGGATTGGACCGTAAGGCTACTCTCGTATTAAGGGGGCTAGGTCTGCTTCCGGCCGCCCACGCAACATGCAGGTGTGCAATGGGCGATGGGCCCAGACCCCTGTGATACGTCTCCGTCATATCTATAATTTTTATTGTTCCATGCCAATATTCTACAACTTCCATATACTTTTGGCAACTTTTTATACTATTTTTGGGACTAACATATTGATCCAGTGCCCAGTGCCAGTTCCTGTTTGTTGCATATTTTTTGTTTCGCAGAATATCCATATCAAACGGAGTCCAAACGGGATAAAAACTGATGGAGATTTTTTTGGAATATATATGATTTTTCGAAGAAAAATCCACGCGAGACGATGCCCGAGGGGGCCACGAGGCAGGGGGCACGCCCCTGACCCTCGTGGCCACCCCGTAAGGCGGTTGATGCCCTTCTTTCGCTGCTAGAAAGCTAATATCCGGATAGAGATCGTGTTAAAATTTCATCCCAATCTGAGTTACGGATCTCTGGGAATATAAGAAACGGTGAAAGGGTAGAATCTGAGAACGCAGAAACAGAGAGAGACAGAGAGACGGATCCAATCTCGGAGGGGCTCTCGCCCCTCCCACGCCATGGAGGCCAAGGACCAGAGGGGAAACCCTTCTCCCATCTAGGGAGGAGGTCAAGGAAGAAGAAGACGAAGGGGCCCCCTCTCCCCTTCTCTTCCGATGGCGTCGGAACGCTGCTGTGGCCATCATTATCACCGCAATCTTCACCAACAACTTCACCGCCATCATCACCAACTCTTCCCCCCTCTATGCAGCGGTGTAACCTCTCTCTTACCCGCTGTAATCTCTACTTAAACATGGTGCTCAACGCTATATATTATTTCCCAATGATGTATGGCTATCATATGATGTTTGAGTAGATCCGTTTTGTCCTAATGGTTATTTGATGATCGTGATTGGTTTGAGTTGCATGTTTTATTATTGGTGTTGTCCTATG
Source organism: Triticum urartu (assembly GCF_056163025.1). NCBI lineage: Eukaryota > Viridiplantae > Streptophyta > Magnoliopsida > Poales > Poaceae > Triticum > Triticum urartu. The sequence continues at coordinate 422,798,984 of NC_141873.1, read as the reverse complement.
GTGCTCTCCGTGTCGCGCAAGCGTGAGGGATCCCCACTGTAGGGTGTTGTAATACGTTCATGATTCGCTTATAGTGGGTTGCGTGAGTGATTGAAACACAAACCCGAGTAAGGGGGTTGTTGCGTATGGGATAAAGAGGACTTGATGCTTTAATGCTATGGTTGGGTTTTACCTTAATGATCTTTAGTAGTTGTGGATGCTTGCTAGAGTTCCAATCATAAGTGCATATGATCCAAGTAGAGAAAGTATGTTAGCTTATGCCTCTCCCTCATATAAAATTGCAATAATGATTGCCGGTCTAGTTATCGATTGCCTAGGAACAAATAACTTTCTCGTAACAAAAAGCTCTTTACTAAAACTAACTTGGTTGTGTCTTTACCTAATCAGCCCCTACTTTTTATTTACATAATCTTTATTACCTTGCAAACCTATCCAACAACACCTACAAGTACTTCTAGTTTCATACTTGTTCTAGGTAAAGCGAACATCAAGCGTGCGTAGAGTTGTATCGATGGTCGATAGAACTTGAGGGAATATTTGTTCTACCTTTAGCTCCTCGTTGGGTTCGACACTCTTACTTATCGAAAACTGTTGCGATCCCCTATACTTGTGGGTTATCACCCTGTGCCATAGGATTTAGACCGGCGTGCTGACCTCTCTGTTGCGCCTAGGTGGGGCTGCGACGTGCTGATCTTTCGAGGCCGCGCATGACCCAGGAAAGTGTGTCCGGCCAAAGGGGATCGAGCGTGTTGGGAAATGTGGTGCACCCCTGCAGGGAAGTTTATCTATTCGTATAGCCGTGTCCCTCGGTAAAAGGACGACCTAGAGTTGTACCTTGACCTTATGACAACTAGAACCGGATACTTAATAAAACACACCCTTCCAAGTGCCAGATACAACTCGGTGATCGCTCTCTAACAGGGCAACGAGGAGAGGATCGCCGGGTAGGATTATGCTATACGATGCTACTTGGTGAACTTACCATCTAGTCTCTCCTATCTGCTTTAAGATGGAGGCTACCAGAAGCGTAGTCTTCATTAGGACTAGCTATCCCCCTCTTATCCTAGCATTCTGTAGTTCAGTCCACAAATATTACCCATTTCATTGATTTCAATGCATATGTAGTGTAGATCCTTGCTTGCGGGTACTTTGGATGAGTACTCACGTTTGCTTTCCTACTTCTTTTTCCCCTTTTTCCCCAATTATTGCGATCATATGATGGAGTCCAGGAGCCAGAGGATCCCGAGGATGATTCTACATGGAGTTCAAATTCGAGAAGTAGTTATGAGGTCCCAGGCAGGAGGCCTTGACTTTTCCATCGTTGCTAATTTTGTGCTAGCCTTCTTAAGGCAAACTTGTTTAACTTATGTCTGTACTCAGATATTGATGCTTCCTCTAACTCGTTTGTATTCGAGCTAATGTATTCGAGCCCTCGAGGCCCCTGGCTTGTAATATAAAGCTTGTATTATTTTATTTGTGTCTAGAGTTGTGTTGTGATATCTTCCTGTGAGTCCTTGATCTTGATCGTACACATTTGCATGTATGATTAGTGTACGGTCAAATTAGGGGCGTCATAAGTTGGTATCAGAGCCGACTGCCTGTAGGAATTCCCCTTCCAAACTCCTTGGCCGAAGTTGAGTCTAGTCATTGCAAAACTTTTAACTAACATGGCTGTGCGGCTTACGGGCCCAGGTCGCCATTGGGTGGTATTAGGATCTTTTCACTACAAAGAAATACACTTCCGTGATGATACGTGTTTGTCACAGTAGGTCACTTTTTTTGTCATGCATGTGCATCCATGACAAATTTATGACAGAATCAAGATAGTCATACATGTGTTGTCGTAGAAGTGTTCCATGACATTACCAAAATTATCATCACGGAAGTGTCCACTTCCATGATGATAAATCGCGCGTCACAGAAGTGCTTTCATCAAGGGTGACCGACACGTCGCATCCACCGTAATGGAACGCCGTTAAGCTATCAGGTCAGGTTTTGGATCCGATAACCCGTTAACAGCCCCGACCAATGGGAAATTTCCACGTGTAAATTCTTATTAGCCGGACGAAACACATGTCAGCTCGTCAGTGGGTCAGATAGGCGCCTATGATACGTCGACACGTGGCACGGCCCAACAGAGGCCCATTCTTGTGAAAAGGCCAGCCCATTTGATTTGATCAAAAGGTGGCGGGCCGGCCCATGGAAAGCCTGTTAACGACCTGTTCACATATAGCCCATTTACAGCCCGCTAACCCAAGGCCCGTTACACCCTATCCGAATTAGGCCCAGTAGCGTCATCTGGGCCATCCAATATGATTCCAGCCCGTTTTCACTTCTGGCCCATGTATGGCCCATGACGTCTTTTGGCCCATATGAGGCCCTATGTAACTCTTGGCCTATTAACGGCCCGTGGTGAAACTGGCCCGTAATGAACAGTGTATCACTTTACACCCATTAATGGCATGTGGTGAAACTGGCCTATAATGAACAATGTATCACTTTATACCCATTAACGGCCCGTTATTCCGTTGGGCCGTTTTTAGCCCATGTTATCTTTCGGCCTTCTCAGAGCCCATTTATTCTTGGGCTCATTTCCAGCATTCGTTTACTTACGGCCCGTTACTGTCATTTTCTGCTTGTGGGCCAAATTCAGCCCGTGGTTACAGTCGGCCCATTTGTGGTCTGTTAATATGTTGGGCCATTTTCATAGCGTCATCAAATACGGCCTATTAATGTTGGCCCGTTACGGTCGGCCCATGAACGGACGATTCCAACTCTAGCCCATTTACGGCCATAATGCGGCTTGTTATTGGCCCATGTTTGGCAAATCGATCATACGGCCCGTATAAGGCCATTGATGATACGGCCCGTAGAAGGCCCATTGATGATACGGCCCATAGAAGGCCCATTGTTTCTACGACCCGTAGAAGGCCTACTGTTTCTACGGCCCGTAGAAGGCCCACTGTTTCTACGACCCGTAGGAGGCCCAGTGTCACTACAGTAAATATTAGCCCATGGTTATTGTGGCCTAGTTTTAAAAAATAGGTTATTGCAGCCACTAGTTAACCGCGGAAAAGAACTGCAATGACTACAAGCAAACAAATAAAGAAGACAACAAGGAAATAAATAAGCAAGCAACTAACGCTAGGCTATCACGGCTATTACACATATTACATCCACTGGGAATCAAAGTTCACCACTAGTGCAAATATAGGGAACAAAGTAGCATATCATATACACTGGCCGTCAAAATTGGCCACCAGTGCAAATAAACGCGGCAGCAAAACAAGAGCATAACTGAAACAACTTTAGAAGAGCTCAAGAAACGTTATCCTGGGTATCCACCATGCTGGCAATAAGCTTAGCAAGCTTATTAGCTTTGTCCTGTTTGGTAATAAAATCCTCCAACGCTTTCTGTTGCACCAGAAAGTATGCATCTGAATGCTCAAGGGACTTCCGCAGTCCTTCCGCTTCTTGTCGCAACACAGCTGATCGATGTCTTTCAGCTTGTAGTTGAGACTCAAGAAACCGAACTGATTCAGACAGTGAGTTTGAATAGCTTGTGCAAGCGGTAGTGGCCAGTAACTCCAAAAATAAACCAAGACAGGATGTGTCACTATCCTGAACCTTATCTGCATTACTTCCTTTACCGTTGCTTAATAAGGCACTCTTCCCCAATATTCTGTCAGCATTCTAAAAGAAGAAACAAGCAGACACATAACAAGTTTATCATGTACTAGTATATGAAACTCATTTCGGTGAACCAATTCATTAGTAAGGTGGACAGGATTAAACTACCAAGTCTTCTATTGCCAAGTACTAGTACATAATAAAAGCATCAAACAAACATATATCTATGTCCTAGGGTAGCAATGGAATCTTAAATTAGAACAGTTGTTCTTCAGGTTTAGGCACTTGTTCTACATGAACAGAGTACACTAAGACGCAAGAATATAATACTTAAAAATAGAAAATGAGCTCATAGACCTTACCACATTCTTGGTTCGGGACTAGTACAGAATAAGGCGTTCCCAGTCATCGTCCAGTGAATGTGTCTCAGGAGAACGTAAGGGAATTTGATGAGTTTCTTTGCCGGTGAAGTGCGTTTTCTTCAGGTAATTGCGATACTACCACCAAGCATTCTTGAAGATAGCAAAGGTATTAGCACAGGTTACCTCATCCTGAGTTTCCAAATCGATCCTTCTCTATAGAGAAAAATGGGAAAATTTGCTGTATTATAACCATCATGGAGGTAGGATGTATGGGATGAAGCAAAGTAATTGCCATGAATAACATTACTTACACATAACTCCTGGACAAACACCTACACTGGAATTTTCCTTCATCTTCAGTATAATATTTCCAAGATGGGAAGATACGCACATACGATTTAACACCATCAAATGCGATAGATGCTAAACTACGACTAGCTGGTTGTGCTTCCTCCACAGGAATAGGCGTACTAACTGGTGGAGTTGGGGTTCGCCGTGATAGTACTGGTCCTTTGGGCACTGGAGCTGACTTACTAACTGCTCTTGTTTGGGAGCTCTGTGGTGGAGATGGTGTTGTGTCAACAGGAACTGGGTTACTATCGGCTGGGGTTGGGGTTAGATTGGCTGAAGCTGGTTCTCTGTCCATCGTAGTAGGGGTACAATCTGCGAGAGATTGGGTTATGTGTGGTAGGGCTAGTTCTTGTTCATGTACAACCGGGGTGCTATCTCCACCAAGAGGTAGCACTGTTTTATTTGAAGACCGTGTTTCTAGTCTGCTAGATACTAGCATCACCCGCTCCAATTCAAATGGCTGATAAACAAGAAACATAGTTGAATGTACAGACATTGTATGAGAGACAGATGCAATAGATAGTGTGGAAAAAAGAGGGCATGAAATAGTTGACATGTATATTGTTTAACTAAAACGGATAGCATGACATAATTTCACATATATGATGTCTATCTAAACTGGATAGCATAGCATAACATAATTCAAAGATATGATGAATAACTAAATAGGATCGCATGACATAATTCACCTACATGTTATCTAAGTAATCAGGATCGCATCATTTAATTCACATATGTGATTTATATGCTAAATAGAGGGCATTCGATATGATGTCTGAACTAAGAACATGGTGTTGAATATTGTGTATATGATGTCTAAACTATGCAATGCAAGACACCGTATGCATGATATGAGCAGTATAACCGTGCCAAGTTAGAGCATACACCTCAGTGGGGGAATAGGACTGGTCATCTATCTATGAATCCATTTCTGAGGAGCTATCGGGACCCAACAAAAGATCTGCTTCGACAGGTAGCACTGTCTGCTCTGAAGGCCTTGTTTTCACTCCAGATTTTTCCATCTCCCACCCAAATGGCCGATTCACAAGAAGAGTAGTTTAATGTACAAACATTGTCGGCAAATGGAAATGTAATGAAGAAAAGGATGGGCAAGATATCATTCAAATATATGATGCTTGGTTAAACAGGATGGCATTGCACATTTCACATATATTATGGCTGGCTAAAAGACATGAGACTACATAATTCCCATATACGATATAGAAAATAAACAGGTGGCATTACAGAACATGTCTAAACTAAGCAGATGACATATATGATGTCAAAAGTAGGCACTGCAAGGCAACATATGCATGATATGACTAACATCATCATGCCAAGGTAGAGCAAACACCTTGGGGGTAAATAGGAGTGGTAAGCGGCGTCCGAATCCGCCTCAGAACAGATATCTTCCTCTGGATTACAATCTAGAGAGGGGTGGGGAGGGTTTTCCATTGAACCCACCATGGAGCGATGTCTACATGACATTGTATTGCCGCGCAAAACTCTTCTCTTTTTCTCTACATGTTCAGCATGACTGTGTACAATATCTGACATGCATACGAAAAAATATGGTGAGATTATGTAAGGAGAGCATGCAGAAATTTAGAGTGATGGTAACAACCAGTGGATCGATGTTTTTCCGTTGAACCAAAATAGCCCTAATGGATCGACGTGAATGTATAGTAATAAGTGATGCAACAAGTGTATAACCTCTTTGCCTTAGCCGTGTCGACCTCAACATCATTGGGTTGGTTGCTGAAGCAGTTGAGGCAGAGGTGGCTGTCAGAGGTGTGGAGGAAGATCTGAGGAATCTGTAGACGGCGTCCAGGGCACTGCTCTGTTGTGGTGGATCGTTCTGTCGTTGGAGCAGCTCCGGTGAGCCGTAAGACGTCAAGGCTAAAGCAGCACAAGACAGACATCGTCAATCTCAAGTGGGATTCTAATAGCATCTCCAATAGATGATGTAAAATGGATGTAAAATTAACATCACCAAAAATCACCTGACTAAAACAGATGAGGTAAAAACTGTTGACTCTGAACTTAACTGTCGAAACTGAAATTTACTGTGGAATCTGAATGCTACTGTCGAAACTGAACGCAATGGTAGCAGAGAGGCACTTGACATGTAGTTTAGGGAGGGCCTGCAGTTCATCTTCAACCTACACCCCCCTGAGCTGCCAGCCACCACCGGCCGAACCGCCGGCCCCAGCGCCGCCTCACCGCCCCAAAACAACTCGCCACCGCCGCCTCAGCCAGCCCTCTAGGCCCCCCCACCCTGAACCCTAAGATAGATAGTGGGGTACCTCTCCGGCGAGCCCCCGTCCCCGCTGCGGGTGGTTCTTCCTTAACTCCGGCGAGCCCCCCCAACCCCTGAAAACCGACTGCCCCAAAAGTCGATTCAGTCGACTGAAGTGTGGCTTAATCGGAGCAGAGCAGCAGCACCAGCGAGGGGGAGAGCAGCAGCAGCAGCTGGGCGAGCGAGCGATCGAGCGAGAGCCGGAGCAGCAGCAACAGATCCGGCTGGTATGGACGCCGCCGCCGAAGGGGCCTCGCACTGGGGGAGAGCCACCATGGAGATGTCGCCCGCGGCACCGGCTTCAAGGTAGCCGCTCCATGCGGGTGCGGGATGGAGCACCGTCGGTGCCGGGAGGTCGAGTTAAGGAGAAGGTGCGATGTGATGAGTGTACAACCTCTTTGGTGGCGCCGAGTAGGCCTCGGCTTCGTCCGAGGAGTCGGTGAGGATGCTGCGGTTCCGGTGGAGCAGGTTAAGGCGGCGCTGTGGGGATGGAGCAGCCGCGATAGACGAGGCGATCTTCGGAGCAGCTCCTTGGAGGTGGAGGACGGGGCGGCTGAACCGGCGGGACGACGAGATGGACGAGGGATCCTCATCCGGGGAGGTGGACGAGGGACGTCGAGCTGTTGCGATGGACGACGTCGTCAGGGAGGAGGCTCCGGCTAGGCAGCGGTGACGTTGCGGACGGAGGAGGGTGGGGTTTCGCGGCTGGAGCGGAGAGGTTATGGCGGCCTGGGATTTCGAATGGCGAAAAGGGGGCGATGGGAGGGGGTGAAGCATGACTTCGGAACGCGCTTGTCCAAAATGTAGGGTGTGTTACAAAAGTACCCCCCACCGATTTGAACTAGCGGCCCTTTCGGCTCAGGGTTAGAAGGGGGATTTCGCGTGTCGGGATTTGGCAGCTGGAGGGAGTTTTCGCGTGTGTTGTAATTTCGGGATAGCAAGGCGCGGGTTGTGAAGGCGCCAGTTTTGGGAGCACGGTATCTGAATTTTCGGGATATAACAAGACACGGGTTGAATTTTAGGGACAAGCCTAACGTGTAGTAATATTGTACTTGTACGTACCAAATCAATTTGCACTTCCCTCAACAAAAAAAAAACGAAAAAATAAAACTATTCACACCACACAAAGATAGAGTCTTGCCCCGTTTTACTATACAAATGTTATTCAAAGCTACACCCTCCTTCCATCTATATAGGACCTAATGCGTTTTTCGATGCTAACTTTAACCAAACATTAGAGCAATGATATATGACATGCAACTTACACAAAGCACACCATTGAATTAGTCTGTGAAAGGTTCTTTCAATGATATAATTTTCACATTGTGCATGTCATGTACTATTAATCTTGTCAATAGTCAAAGGCGGTCTTAAAAATCTCATTACGCCCTATATAGATGGAAGGAGGGAGTATGAATCCATGTTATGTTCGATTAAATTTTTTCGCTTGCTGTATAATGCATGTAACCTACTCATACCAACATTTTAGTGCATTCCAAATGTCTATACTACCGCTGCAATTTGAAATAAATTTGAATTCGTTTCTCTATTTCAATAAGAATCTACAATCATGATTGTTGCCAACTTCAACCATCATAGTTTCCTTTCTATCCGCCAGATATAAATTAGACGGCCTATAATGCAGGATGGCAGGCACACCATCATCAACAACTCTGTTTTTTTTATAAGAGTAGAGATAAAATATATTAAATATAGTATACCATGTTCATAACCACACCATGTGTATCACCGTTATATATATTCACACATCCGTCGGTTTGAAACACTATGATAAATTCTTCAAATATCTGAATTCGCTTTTTATAATGAAGTATATATGATCTCTATTCGTCTTTTACACCCACACAACCCTCTTATCTTTGTAGCTAGCGCTAACTTTCTCTTGTGCATGCACACGCCCGCATCCCTCTCACCCTCCCTCAGCATTCTCTAGCTCCATCGCGCAAATTCGTCTTTTCACTTTAGGTCGTTCACCCATGGTGTGTGTAGGCCCCCCAGCTCCTTCTTTACGGCACACATCGATCGATATGCCTCTCTAGCCAGGTGTGCCTAGCACAAACACAAGCTTCCCCTCTTCTCTTGTCACCGTCCATGCCTCACTCCCACCACTCTTTTCGTCATTCTCGTACTCGCACACTCCTCCCCCTCGATATAGTATGCCTCTCGTACCACCTCCTACATGCATCCCTCTCTCTCTATCCTTCTCCTCGTGCCTCATTTGTTCTAACACACACATGCATGTATACCGATCGATCTCCCAACATATACCTAGATCGACTTTAACTACCCCCCCATCGATCGACGTACCTCACAAGTTATGTCTCTCCTTTCTCTTACAAAGGGCGATTGATCTTCCTATGAAGTTATGTCTGCTTACCACAGCCACATCGTCCCCCCTCATCATTCGTGCATGCCTCCTGACCCGTCTCTCACACGCACGTGCATAGACAGCAAGCAGCCATCTCCTCTCTTATTGATATTGCGGGTGTGCCCTCCGTTTGTCTAGCAAGCCTATCCCACCATTTGTTAGAAGCAACTCCACTACCACCCCCTCCAACACTCTAGCTCTGTCTCTCTCCCAACCTTATTCATCTCCTGTACATATGCACGGATGCCGATCAATCTCCCTTAATACATGAGGCAGATCGATCTCCTTAATACATGAGGTAGGCCTCTCTCCTCCTCCACACATATACCAGCCATTGTACCTCTATAGTTAATTGGGGGACGTTGCTGCCAATGAAAGCATGGATCAATTTTAATTTAACACCTTCTCACAACTTTGTCTTCAGTTGTGATGTAATTATTAGCTCTGATCTGCTAATAATTGACATGCATTAGCAAGGAAGTTAGTTTTTTATTGTTTCCGAAAGAGCATCAATGGCAAGACACGCGAAACAAAAGCTGAAAGCTCACACCATTGTACAATTTGATGTCGCTGGAAAATTATTTGTATAGTATGTCAATTATGTAAAAAATGATGGAAGCTTGATAGCATTGCCAGAAGCCTCTTCATCATCCGGGTCCATGTGCCATGCACAAAATTATACTCCTTCGTTCCTAAATATTTGTATTTTTACAAACTTCAAACAGGCATATTTTAGAGTGTAGATTCACTCATTTTGCTTCGTATGTGTACTCCCTCCGTTCCTAAATATTCTATTCGTCTTAACAGAGATTTCAACAAGTGACTACATACGGAGCAAAATGAGTGAATCTACACTCTAAAATATGTCTATATACATCCGTATGTGCCAGTCCATTTGAAATCTCTAAAAAGACAAATATTTGAGTAGTCACTCATTGAAATCTCTAGAAATACAAATACTCCGGAGTATATTTAAGAACTGAGGGGGTAGTGCACAACCGCATGGGAGACTCAGCCCGGTCGTTGCGCCGCATTAATAGTGAGTAATGAGCAGTAAAATCATAAGCCCCACCTTTCCCACTGTAAGTTGCTTTGAAGAAGCAACCATCAATACGCTCTTCTTTGAATCCGCTCATACTAATCCATCCGTCACTATTTATACAGCGTGCTTCAGAAAAAAGAAAAAAATCTGTGGGACCAAGGCGACTAGCGATTGGCCTGAAAAATAGCATTGGTAGTTATAGCATGGCGTCTATTACTAGAGGGAATAATGCGTACACACATGCATGCAGTGCTTCCACTCCGGGTACACACATGCATGCACTTCGTAGTAGTACAGTACATGTAGAAAAGCAAGACACCATCGACATAATCACCCACGTCTACGCGCAAATCGTCCACAAGGACTACATGCAAGAGGAGGAAGATAGGACGCTGGCCTTCTTGGAGCGCAGGGCAACCTTGGACGACACTGTTCAGAAGCATGTTGAGCTCGCCACCAATGCCGCTGCTCCTCACACATCGGTTGGTGACCCGGCGCACTAGGGCGTGAGGATGTCGATGAACGTTGATGGATCCGTATGTATTTTTATCTTTCCGTCAAATCCATGTAGTAGTATATGATACAACAGTAATTATCTTACCTTTCGCATTAACTTCATAATTTTCGTACGTACTCCATGCATGAACGGCGCCAGAACCAAACTTCTCATTACTCTAGGCAAAATCGTTATTTTCTATCTATCAGTCGCGCCATGGAGCAGAACCAAATTTTACAAGTTACGAGATCAAAAGGAAAAGCCTGTTGTGTTCGCGTCGCACCCCCACATGGTTGGTCCGGCACGCCTCTCAAGCGGGAATGCGTGCGGTGTTGCATTTTCACTTACAAGTGGGACCACAGTTGAGCAAACCGACTATCGGCAAACCCCCACCCCGCCCACCGCGCGATGGCTGAGAAAACAGGAGGGAGAAGAGATGGCTATAGCACGGACTCCAAGAAAATTGGTGTCAGATGGGACTCGTGTGGGTGGAGTGTGCAGTACTGCTAGACATGAATGCTAGTTATGGCCCATGCCACCCCACTATATCGAGCCTATATCGAGGTACGTAGAATAGATTTCCTGTAGTCCGTGCTCAGCCCTCCTCTATCTCTCTTCTCAGCCAGCCAGCAGACGTGTGGAGCCCATCGTCTGTTTGCTCACATGCAGCCCCACATGTCAGTGAAAACGGAAGAGGACCCACTGAACCTGCACATCTTTCACCTCGACGTGCTGGTGATGAAAAACAAATCCAATAAAGATCTTCGGTGGCCGCTTTTGGAGTTACTCAAGAGTAGTAAGATTCTATTCACAGTTTAACCCAAGATGCACATCTCGTGGCTTCAACTACCACTCTATTTTCTTTCATGACACAACCTGGATGCTGGATGTCCCACGTGTCGGCAAAAGGAGGAAGAACCCGACCAAATCTTCGGTTCTGCTCTCGGATTAGACTAGTTGTGCTAACTTAAAAATTTTATTGTGTACTCCCTCTGTTCCAAAATACTTGACTCCCATTTGTCCAAAAATGGATGTACCTATATACTAAGACATGTCTAGATACATATATATTTTGACAAATAGAAGGCATGTATTGTGCAACGGAGGGAGTAGAATGGATGCAAGTTTTTGTATTGGGAAGAAGAGTACATCCATATATTGATAGAGCGCAATTTAGTAGATGTTCTATCACTTTTAGCTAGCACAGACGCAAGATCGAGCCTTCGTAGATCAACAATGAATGCATTGAGAAGGCACTAATCCAACTTACAGGAGTAGTAAAATGTATTCTTGTGGTTCTTGTTTTCTTTGGTCTTGCTTTTCTAGTCAAAATTATCGTTGGAGTTCATGCAAAACGGAGGTGCGTTTGGGGTCGTGCGTTGTAGTTGGCCTTACAAGTGGGACCGCAGTTAAGGAAACCGACAATCGGCAAACCCCCACCTCGCCCGCCACGCGATGGCTGAAGTTAGAGAAACGACGAGGTTGAAGAGATTTCTCTAGAACGGACTCCAAGAAATAATATGGTGTCAGATGGATGTCGTGGTGGTGGCGTGTGTCGTACTCCTGAAGTGAATGCTTGTTCTGGCCCATGCTACCCTACTACTCCTACTACTTACTCCTACTACTATATAGTATACTAGTATCGAGGATTCGAGGTGCTGGTTACGTACAACGAACACATTAACATATGGCTACAGTAAAAACAACCGCCAGACGCGCGAAGCATGTGAAGCTAGTACAAATAGTGTACTACTATTGTTGATTGGCCTCATCGATAACCTGTTGCAATGCACGTACAATTATGTATTCAGAAAATATTTTTTTGCCTCGTCGCACCACTCACTCAGAGAAGCGACTCAAAAGCCATTCATAAATTTAATAAGTTTATCATAGGCATATCATTTTATTACATACAACAGGTCATCAACCCACACCGACAACGAGGATACATTATAAATACTAAAGTTTTCACCACACAACAAATAACAAGCCATGAAATGAACTTTAACTCAACCATTCCGCGGCGTTGGAAACGCTTGCTTTGAACCACAAGTGATTCTCTGGGACGGGCCATCCGTTGTCGATCTGGAGACCAATGCAGGACTGATCATCCAGGCTGAAGCAGCCTACTATATCAGTACCAGGGTAGGGAACCACCCAAATGTCTGAGGTATAGACATAGTTGCTTCTCATAAATGTGTCAACACAGTTGGATCGCCTTTCACCATCATCGGATAGTTTTATCCAAGGAAGAGCGAGTTTTCTCCAAGACTATCAATTCTGTGCCAAGGAGAAGGAGTTGGCGCTAGCACACTAGTATCCATCCCGAATACCATGCAACGGGTGTTGGAATAGGTCCGGAGAGTGTGACAATGGGAGACACCTGCTTCCTTAGTAGTAACATCATCAGTGGGCTGTATACACACAAGAAGAGGTGATCCATCGGAATTAGTTGCCAGGTGCCACAAAGTATATGGGCGCTGCTCGTGATCATCACCATCGGCATCTCCCCCTTTTTTATAAAAAATTTCAAGTATAGGTTGTGGGATGTTCACAGGACCTTGGAAACACAAGAAGAAGGTTAATTAGTAAAGGGAAACTTGCTAACCCGCATGCATGTGGATGAAACAATTATAATTACGGTGGAAGACAAACGTACCGAAACTACTAGGATGCCATGCAAAAACAGTGCCACGAGTGGTGGCAGCAAACACAAGGCCCTCGTATTGAATTGCATCACAGTACTCATCCGTGTACATAAACCGATTTTTGAGCAATATCCATCGAGTCGAACCACGAAGGACGGCAACAAGCTTGTCAAAGATAGCAACAACATGCAAAAACAGTTCCAAGAGCGGTTGGGAACTCGACAAATTTCTATCTTCTGTAGAAGACAGTCACCATGATCGTATTTGAACGTGCGTACATTACCGGTGTGCTCAACCTCTGGGCAGTGTGCTTAGATTTTTTGAAGTGGAACCCGGTGAAGAGTGTACACATTCACAAGTTCCCACTCGCAGTTGGACCCAATGTAAACAACCCAATCTCCATTTGCGCCCGCCCAAGCCTTGCCCTCAAGCGATGGCATCTTAACATCATACGTATCATTATCAAGCGGCATCAACTAGCATAGGGCGAGGCCTCCGTCGTGCCGGCGCCAGTCATCGGGGTCACGGCGAAGAAGATAGGGGAGATCAAACCGCTCCTTGACTCTTGGGTTCTTTGTAATGATGTTATTAGTTGAGTCGAGAATGGGCTTGAACGAACCTGCCATGCTAGCTGAGGTGATGACGTCACACCGATCAATGAGTTCCTCCACCACGTCATCTTTCAGATCGGGGCAAGAATAACGGGGTCATTTCCGGCCTGTTCCTTCCATGGAGAAGACGATCGAACAATGGCAGAAGAAAGGGTGAAGGGCTGAAGGAAAATGGAGGAGGGAGAGGAAGAGCGTGCGACAGCAGTTCCAAATCGATAGGGAAAGGCGAAGAGTCGGTGGACGGTTGCGAGTTTGCCACGGTTCACGAAGAGGCGCCCCGGCCTACACGTCCGTTCGGAAATACTCCTACTACTCGCCGTCGTCTCACTGATATGTTGGAACGGGACCACATGTCAACGAAACATGGTGTGTAATTTCTCATGCAAAATGCGATCTGGCCGCGTTGGCCCGAGGTGCCGCATTAGTTATCGACCTTTATTTTTCTAATGGCGTGCCGATCAGTTTTGAAGCATGACTAACTGGTACTGTATGCAGAGAAAATGGGTTGTATTTGTCCTCCACAGTTTAGAGGCTGACTTGTGGGCCTAGCAAGTTGACGCGTACACAATCAGGAGATGATTGTACGTGGAGAGGATGACAGCAGGGACCCGCCAAGGTCATGGCAGTACGCAAGCAAGTGCCTCCTTATTTCAAGCCAATAAAAAAATGGCTCCTCCTATAGGATTTTTGACATCTGGGTCCCATGCCATTGTCAACATAGTCAATAAACGAGAGAATTGCACAATGAGCGGCTGACACCAGGGACCTAGCAGCTCGCCCAGTTATTTTCATTTTGGGTTAATTAGATAAATGCCACTCCAAATCTGGTGTATCCGAGAAATGCCACTGCAATTTCCAAACTTTGAAAAATTCCATTTCATGCCATTTCTAGTGGCATTTTTCGAAGTCTGGAGTGGCGTTTTTCAAAGTTTGCAAACTGCAGTGGCGTTTTTCAAAGTTTGCAAAAATTGCAGTGACATTTTTCAAAGTTTGGAAATTGCAGTGGCATTTTTATGAATCGCCATAATTGGAGTGGCATTTATCTAATTTGTTTTTGAGACGGAAGCAGGGTGTCAACTGGGCTGTGCGGGACACTCTGGCCTGTCTAGACAGCCTTTTCTTTTATGTTTACCACAGACTAGCCCAGTAATTTTTTTTTCTGAAAATGGCTAGCCCAGTTCTTTTGTGATTTGTCAAGTAAGTTGCTTTATCAGGCCTGTTGGGCTGCAAATCTTTCAAGACGAGGAGAGCTTCATTCGGCTGGCCGATAAAATGGCCTATCAGTAATGAGAAATGGGCTGTACATTTTCAAAACACATCAAACCGGCAATTATTTTCAAAAAAAAAATTTCATTTCGAGATTTTAAATTGCATTGATTTTTACGCGTGGACAATTTATTGGATTTTATATTGATATACATTTATTTTTAAAATCAGTCTGAATGTGACTCGAAATTTCCGGATTAAAAATAGTTCAGACCGCACCAACATATGTAAAATTTTGTATAATTTTTTAACCGTGGCCACAATATGGGCTGTAATGCTAACATAAAGAATATGGGCTCCAAAAAAACCCGTAAGAATTAGCAAATGGGTTGTAAATTATTTGAAATAATGGCAGATGGGATATATACTGTTTTCCACAGATTTGAGGCTTGCCACAGATGGCCTATAGACTGTTGGATGTCCATCCAACGGCTGTCGTGCTTCTTCAATCTCTGCTCTTCCTGCTCCAGCCGCTCAAACAAGCGCTGGCGGGACTGCCTGCTCCCTCATCCCCGCGGCCGTCTGCGCTGCCGCGCAGGCCTCACCGCCCCACCGTACTCCCATCGCTGGCCTAGCCATCCCTCTACTCACCCACACCTGCTGTTATTCTCCGGCGACGGAAGACGAACCAGTAAACCCTCGTACAGTCGTACTCCCCTCCGCGTGGGAAACAAAAACAACGGCCGAGTCTTCCCTACCTCCCTGTCGTTCCTTTCCTAGGCCTCGCTGTCGTCCACCACCCTGGTGCTCTCGGCGTGGCGTGGTCAGCGTGGTCAACGACCGACATGCATCTGAAGTGGACCGTACGTGGAAAGGCTGACAGCTGGGTCCACGGCCGCACGCAAGGAAATGCCTCCTTATTACGCGCAAAATAATGATTTCCTCCACCTGACATCTGGGACCCACTGAAACGGCCTCTGTATTTTGCGAAAAAAACGTTACCACCGCTGACAGCTCAGACCCACCAGCTATATCTTCGCACGCAAGGAAGTGCCTCCTTATTACGCACAAAAAAATGAATACCCCCCCTGCTAGCTGGGACCCAGTATAGTGGGCCTACTAAGTTGACGGGGACGGAGGGCTTTGTCAACTTAGTCAATATGCACGATTCTAGCTCTAGTGACCGTACGATGTCCATCCAACGGCCATAGTGCTTCTTCAACCTCTGGTCTTCTTGCTCCAGCCGCCCAAACCAGCGCCGGTCATGCCTCGTGCTCCTGCCTCCCGTGGCCGGCTGCGATGCGGCGGAGGCCTCACCGCCCCCTACTACTCCCACCGCTGGCCAGGCCATCTCACTACTCACCCACACCCCCTGTTATTCTGCGGCGATGGCAGCCTCACACCGCAGTGAACCAGTGAACCCTCGTACTCCTCTAAGCGTGGGAATCCACTGCCGCGTCTTCCCCGTCTCCGCGCCGTCCCCTTCCTCGGCCTCGTCGTCGTCCACTGCCCTGGTGCTCTCGGCGCAGCGTGGTCAACGTGGTCAAGGAACTGCTTCCATCGGACGTGGACTGTACGTGGAGAAGCTGACAGCTGGGTCCACGGCCGTAGCAAGGACGTGCCTCCTTATTACGTGCAAAATAATTATTCCTCCACCTCACAGCGGGGACCCACCGGACGGGCCACCGTATTTCGTGAAAAAAATGTTTGCCCCTGACTGCTGGGACCCACCAGCTACATCTTCACACACAAGGAAGTGCCTGATAGTCGGGACCCACCTGGTCGAAGCGTACGTAGCGTTGTCATTCTGGTCGCGAACATGTACGTACATACTGGTCGATGTAGAGGCGCGCACGTGTCGTAGTAGAGGCGCGCACGTGTCGTAGTAGAGGCGTGCATGTGTCGTAGTAGAGGCGCACACGTAGCATGTACACGTACGTACAACGGCTAGGGTGCAAGAGAGAAAATACGTCCACGTATGTGTACATACAGGCGGGGTCTCGAATGCCTACTCGCGCATACGTACGGCCAGGGCTCGTGTACATGGCTGGGTCGGAACGGACAAACAGCATCGTCGTCTTGTTCATGGGGAGGCAACGGAATGCGTCATGTTCATGGGGAGGCAACGGAATGCGTCATGTTCATGGGGAGGCAACGGAACGCGTGGGAGCCAACCGGCTAGGTCGGAACGGAATGTGTGGTCGTGTTCATCGGGAGGGCTTGGTCGGAATAGGCGATGGAAACGAGGCCTGGCATACCGCAAAACAGAGGAAACGGCCTTGTGTTCGACCGGCCACGTTCGAAATAGGATCCTGTTCGTCAGGAGGGGTCTGGCGTACTGCAAAACGGAGGAAACGGACCTCCTACGGTCGAAACGGGGGTCCTATTGATCGGGAGGGGTGCGGCGTACCGCAAAACGGACGAAATGGACTTGTGTTGGAGCACTACGGTCGAAACGGGGGTCCTGTTCATCAAGAGGGGTGTGGCGTACCGCAAAACGGGACTCCACGGGATACTGTTCATCTCCACCGTCGACCCCCTCCAGCCTCCATGAGCTACTGTTCATCCACCGTCGACCTCCTCCAGCCTCCACCTGCGACTGTTCATCCACTGGCTCCTGTTCATCCAGCATCCACCGCGCGCTACTCCACCGGCTACTGTTCAACCAGCCCTCTCCACGGGCTCCTGTTCAACCACCCCTCCACGGGCTGCTGTTCATCCTGCCCTCCACCGTCTACTGTTCATCATGCCCTCCACGGGGTGGTCCTATTCATCCAACCCTCCACGGGGTCCTGTTCATCCAGCCCCAACCGGCTCGATCGATCGGGGTCCTATTCATCCAGAGGCAACACCACAGGGTCTTGTTCATCCACCCCCACCAGGAACTATTCATCCAACCCCCCTGCAACGCTCACTGTTCATCCAGAGGCAGCATCGATCGGCTTCTATTAGCAGCAGTAGTGAAGGAATCGCTCGATCGGGTTCAGTTAACAGCCATCGATCGATCGCTCGGGTTCAGTGACGCGTAGCCTGCAGTGCAATCGCTCGGGTTTAGGTAGAGCCCAACGCCTCGCTCGGGTTCAGTTAGAGCCAACGCCTCGCACACACACGCGTACGTGTACGAGAGAAGCACGCATCGCTCGGCCCCCAACCTCCCACCGTAACCGGGAACTCCCCGAAATTTTCCTCCCCCTCGCTTCTACCATGGTTTTTTCCGTCATGGACGACCCAAAGATTGTCATGCAGCTGCGTCTCCGGCCCGCCCAGGACGAAAAGCCCATTTTCTGTCATGATTTTTTGTCATAGAAGTAGGAGCCCACCACATCTATGATGATACCGGGTTTTGTCACAATTATCGTCATAGAAGTGTTATATGTATGACAGAAAAAAAATTCGTTCGGCCCAAAATGTCACGGATGTGTCTTTTTTTTGTAGTGTTTATTCCTCACCTATACTCTGAGACTATGATCTCTCTTCTATTTGGGTTAAAAGATTTTGCTAACTCTAACTCTAGGTTCTCGTAATTACTTCCTTCCGGGGAGCCCCTTATTACAGATGATCGCCTGCTGCACCAGAAGATTCAGAAGATACTCTCTGATGCTATCCCGAGAACTTGTGCTCATTGCGTTTGCAATTCCCTTCCACGGTCAACCCCTATAGATAACTACATTCACTTGCCATTCTTACCTTAGTCCCGAATTGCTCTTGTTATTACAAGATACCCCGAAATACTCGTTGTTGTTCCGAGAATCCTTGTGCCTACTGCCATGCAGTTCCTTGTCGCCTGACTACACCTACAAATTAATCCTCACACACACCAAGGATTTGTTTCTCCCCAGTTGTTCATGTGTTTGACCAAAGCCTTCGAAATACTGTTTGATCTTCCGAAAATCCTCAGCAACTTATTGCTCTTGAAATTCTTGCTTGCTTGCATTATGGTTAATCCCATAAGTATAGTAATCTTATTGGCATCCTTTGACACTATCATTTTGAGCCCATTGATTCAATAAGTGTGAATGCTCGCAATCCTCAACCAGATCCTAGAATTCATCCTTCCGGCTCAGACACCATTTTAAACATGAGCTGGATCTCGATCAACCAAATTGCCATCGATTGTACACCTAAGGATATTCAAATTATCCATCCCTAATCAGAGCATTGCTTCTGACCCCTTGTCTTGGAATTCACAATTCCTTTGCATTTGAGCTTTGAGTTAGTCAGTTGTTTATATAATCTGACCTCCTTGCATTCTTTCTTCCTCTAGTTGAGTACCGACGCTCACATCAGATCCCTTATAGACCACCAGATCCTTTGTTGAATTTTGCCCGACATCGTCCTTCATATCCATTAAACTTGTGAGCCTTTCATCGGATACATAATGCCTTTGGTAAAATTGTATCCCCTGCTTTTGTCAACCATGCTCTGCTCCCGAGCTTGAGTTATTCGCTCCTGATGTTCGTGGTATATGTTTCTACGATGCCCCGATGGGTTGAACCTATGTTTCTAAGATTTCACATGTCATACTTATCTGGTATTGCACTAGGTAAAACTTTTAACAACTAATGTCATTTTCGAAAAGTGAGAGGTGAATGGAAGGTTATGCATTGAGGAAGTGGGAGTCGACCTTGAACCTTTGTGTTCATGCCCATGGACACGATGTAGATCATATCATGGAAGCTTCTTGTAATAATAACTATTTCCTTGATTTAATATCCTTTGGTATTGGTGGATTGATCTTTTGGAATCATGGTTCCGACCATATGTTCTTCTTTGATCCCATTTCTTGGGAAAACTTTAAGCACTTGTCTTCTATGGATCAATACACCTGTCCAACCTTTACTTTGGTCTGTCGTCGAGTATTACCCCCCCTGGTATCTCGAGATTGTCACGGAACTGCATAACTTCTTATGAGTTCTTCGTCAAGTACTACATTCTCACCGATTCCAAATATTTCACGAGCTCTGAGTTATTAAACCCTCAAGGACATCGATAACTGAATCGAGTCCGCATCGTGATTAAACAACTCTTAGTAACCTTCTTTACTTGCGAGTTTGTACCCGATCATGCCATTCCTAGCCTATTTGGCTATATCATTATCATACTAAATTTTTACTGTGCTACATGGTCCTTCACGAAGCACAATTTCCAATGATGAGCTAACCCTACGTCGATCTTCCTCGTCATATCATTTCACCTTGAACAGCAAACTTGATTTTCAGTAAGTGTCCTATCCTTGGTTCCAATAACCTTTCGCTTCATCATTCCTTTGACTTGATGTCATCACCGATTGATTACATCTTCATGAGATTCTTGAAAAATGTGCCGTGATCATCATCAGCATTCTAACATTGATCGTACTACATAAGCCCATATTTCGGGTGCACTTTTCAACCAATGTTTAATTGTGTATGTTTTCCTCGAGCATACCTCCTTATATCATTTGATCCGACAAATGTTATCACCTTGTTCACATAATTGTGGAAATACATCTTTTGGAAATCCCAATGAATTGTCGCTGAGATCATTAGCCGCCTCCTCATTCTCTCCATGGTTTACTGATGAACTCTTGTATCGGAACTCGCTTCCATAGTTCATTTCCCGAGAATCTTACGATGTCTTCTCATCAATTTGTGTCGCAAATTTTTCTTCTAAGGTATCCTGACCCCAATCAGATCTGAATCTCGGTCTGATATGATGGTTGGAACATATTTCCAAGAGATATAACATTGGTCTTTATGTGACCCGGTAAGGTGATGTCGTGCCTAGCACACTTGGCCTGAGGACTATTGTTATAGATTCCTTTTCAGCAAGGTTATCCATTCTTCCATGAGGAAATTGTAAGACTTATTCTACTAGCTATTCCTGATGGATCCTTTCTGTTTCCAAAGTCTGATCTTCACATGTTGACCATGTCAATGCTATCTTGAAGCATGTCTATGGTACTCCGATTTTCAACAAGAACATTTGAAGCCCAATGTTAAATGTTTCCTACTCAATTATCCAAATACCGTTGTATGGGTAATGTCATGAAATTTCTCCCCCCTTACCTAAAGAGTTTTCTACATTATATTCTGCCATGGATATCTTGCTTTGCTTGTCTTTGGGAAGGATATACCCTTGAATGATGTGTTTAAACACATTTTTCCTTTCCATTGTTCTGTTTAATCTGATAATCACATATTCCTTTCCATTGTTTTGTTTAACCTTCTTGAGGTTTATATGATCTAATCAGTAATATTCTCCTGCTTATGTAAACACCTCGTTGTACAATTCTGTCAGCAAGACCCTGTTACTATTGTTGATGACATTTCGGTAGCCACCGATGGGTGAGTACTTTGCCTATTGGTCTGCCTCGTTCAATGAGTAGGAAAATGGTTCTCTTCGTCCCTCACCCTTGGTACTGATGTTGTTGCCGACATAACTGATAGGCTATCCTCTGACATACCTTGATTACATGATCGTGCACGACATAATCGCTCTTCCTACTTTTAACCCACATGATGGGCCCATAACCCACAGGTCCCAGGATCGAAACCTAACTCTCATATACACCCTGTTGTCAAATATTCCTCACGCTTGACTTCTTATGTAATTCACGAGCCACCTGCCAGGAGATCTATTCTGGTTTCAACCGCAATGCTTATTCGTTGCTCTGAACCCCCTTTCCTGCTATGTTTCAGGCATATAAACATTGCTTACCCGCTTGAAACTCATTACTATACCTTCTTACTTTACTCTCGATATTTTCTTAAGTATCTATTCGAGATTTACTTTCTAGCACATTCCCTGAGTTATCCGCCAGATAGTCAACCTTGTAAGGCCCGTTCTTCCGAAGTTACCCCTTGTCCTTTCGTAAGTACGATGAAATTTCCGAAGAAAGGATGTCGACTTCATCATGATGGCTGGAAGCAGAGTAATGAAGACGTCAATGTAATGGATCGACCTGTTCGAGAAAAGCAACCAAAGACCGAGAAGAACCGTTAGACTTTCGTAACCTAGTCTTTCCCCTTAATCCACCCCTTAAAATCTCAGGACGAGATTTCTTGTAGTGGAGGAGAATTCTGATGCCTAGATAATTACGCTACAGTAATCCTCTACTAATGGTGCCAAGTCATCACAATTAATTTTTGCTAATCATCACTTTGTTCCAAACTGATCTCGAATTCAAATTTAAAAGATAAGTCAAATTATTATTTCTTTAAACTATAAAACTAAAATATTCGAATTTTGGTATAAAATCCCCTAATCAATTGTCAGTTGTAACCCACATCATTTGACTTACCATTTAATTTCTACGAAAATGTAAAGTGGTCAAACAGCTACCAAAATAGCCATTTTAGAATAAACAAATGTTTATGTGATTCCAAACCACTTGAAACTTTGTGGGCCTCTCCAAAATAATGACGACTATTTATATGACAAGTTTCATATTTTACATAATGCTTTTGCTATTAAAAATAAATAGAAAGCGGTAACTCTATTTTTCTAAAAAAATTAAACAGTAGTAAAAGGGTAAATCCTAGGTACTGTGCACTGTAGCCCAACAAAAATGCTAGACATACAAAAATTTACAAGCTTTTACAAGCTCTTTCCATCTAACAACCAATCACAAACATCTCCCCCCTGATTGTCACGAAGGTGGGCCGTCCCGCTCACTTGTTGACCAATAAAAACTAACCCCACCTATAAAAGCCTGTAAACTTTTTGTACGTGTAGCATTGCCGGTAGCCCAATGCTACAATGCATAGCCCAGCCCACGTAGCCGCCATCTTCAACCTCCTGTTCACTCCATCACGGTGGACGCCGCTCCCGCGTCCATGGCGCGGATGGCCACACGTCGGCCATCCTACGGCCTCCCCGACGTCGTGGGTGCCTACTAAACCGCTCTCACGGCCCCTCGGAGAACCCTACCCTCGCAATCCCCTTATTCTCGCTCTCTCTCTCTCTACTAGAGCTCGCGCCCGAGACTCCCGTCAGCGCCGCGTCGTCGTTGCCATGCTCCAAGGCATCCCCGAGCTCCTACAAGGTGGCCAGGATCCTCCTCGACCACGTCTCCTTCACCTACGCATCTGGATAGAAGCCAAAAGGCCATGTATGTTCCGCATCGAGCTGCCATCCCCACCACGACCGTCGCGGCCATAGCCGTCGATCTCCACCACCGGCGCCTCCCCGACCTTCCCTGAGCTCGCCTACGTCCTCCCCGGTGAGCCCTCCTCCGGATCCCCCTTCCTCCGCCTTGATTCGGTCACTGTTTGCCGTCCCCGAGCACATCCGAGCTCGCGTCGCGTGTATGTGTACGCGTACTAGCGTAAGCACGTGCGTGAGCTGCTGCTGCTTAACCGCCGTCTCCTGCTGCGGCGTACTGCTGCTGAAGCGCGCCCGCCCTGGCCTCGCCTCTGCCCGCCGCTGCTCGCCGGCCATCGCCCGCGGCCGCGTAGCGTACCCCTGCTGCTCCTTGCCATGTGTTGCTGCTCATACCGCTACTCTGCTCTGCTTGCTACTGCTGTCGCTACACTGCTGCTTCGTTTGCTGCAGCTCACGGCCGCTGCTACTTCTTTCCTTGTGCTGCTGCCGCTGTTGGCCATGGCCGCCGTGGCTTGTGCCTCGTGCGTGCTAGCCATGGCAAGCATAGCCAAGGCCTGGGTGTGCCGCTGCCAATGGCCGGCCCAATTAGTAGGTCTAATTAGTTTAGGCTAAATTACATGTTAATTAGTCTAAGGCTATTACAAGTGGACCCAAGCTAATTAACCTAATTAACTAGAATAGTTTAGTTGTTGTCTATGATGTGTGGCTCCCACCTCTAATTAAGCTAGATTAACAAATCTGTTAAACTAAGACAATGAAAATTGGGCCCCACTTTCACTATTCATCAGTGGACCGATCAAAGTTGACTGGGTCAACTGAGCCCTCCAGCCCCACATGTCATGCACATGCACACATTTCTGGGTACACTCCTGTGTACCCATAGCCATTTTTTTAATTCGGGTTAAATTTAATTCCAGGATTTCAGAAATGTTTAAAACTTCATAAAATCATATAAAATAAACCATAAGTCAGATGAAAATACTTTGTACATGAAAGTTGCTCAGAACGACGAGACGAACCCGAGTTCGCAGTCCATTCGTTCACTACATGTCCCTAGCATAGTGAACATGAAATTTTTCCCCTCCGGTTCATCTGTCCGAAAACGCGAAACATCGGGAATACTTTCCCAGATGTTTTCCCCCTTCGCCGGTATCGCCTACTACCACGTTAGGTCACCCCTAGCACTGCGTATTGGCATGTTATGCTTTGTGATGCTTTGATTGCTCTATTATTTATTGTGTTCTCTCTCTGTTACTTCTTTTCGGTAGACCCCGAGATTGTCAGCGACCCCCAGTTCGACTACGGTGTCGACGTCCCTTCTTCTTGCCAGAGCAACCAGGAAAGCCCCCCCTTGATCAACCCGATATCGCCTATTCTTCTCTCTACTGCTTGCATTAGATTAGTGTAGCATGTTACTATTTCCGGTTAATCCTATTCTGTTGCATAGCCTATCATTGTTGCTACTGTTGTTGATACCTTACCTGCAATCCTAAATGCTTAGTATAGGATGCTAGTTTATCATCAATGGCCCTACATTCTTGTACATCTGCCATGCTATGCTATCAGGCCGTGATCACCCGGGAGGTGATCACGGGTATATACTAACATACATACTATACAGGTGGTGACTAAAGTTGGGTCGGCTCGTAGAGTACCCGCATGTGATTCCGATGTGGGGGCTGAAGGGGCAGGTGGTTCCATCTAGGTAGTGGTGGGTCTGGGTTCCCGATGGCCCCCGACTGTTACTTTGTGGCGGAGTGACAGGGCAGGTTGAGACCACCTAGGAGAGAGGTGGGCCTGGCCCTGGTCGGCGTCCGCGGTTACTTCAAAATAACACGCTTAACGAGATCTTGGTATTTGATCTGAGTCTGGCCACTGGCCTATACGCACTAACCAACTACACGGGAACAGTTATGGGCACTCGACGTCGTGGTATTAGCCGAAGCCTTCGTGACGTCAGCGACTGAGCGGCGCGCGCTGGATTCGACCGTAAGCCTGCTCTTGTATTAAGGGGGCTAGGCCTGCTTCCGGCCGCCCACACAACGTGCAGGTGTGCAATGGGCGATGGGCCTAGACCCCTGCGCCATAGGATTTAGACCGGCGTGCTGACCTCTCTGTTGTGCCTAGGTGGGGTTGCGACATGTTGATCTTTCGAGGCTGGGCATGACCCAGGAAAGTGTGTCCAGCCAAAGGGGATCGAGCGTGTTGGGAAATGTAGTGCACCCCTGCAGGGAAGTTTATCTATTCGAATAGTCGTGTCCCTTGGTAAAAGGATGACCTAGAGTTGTACCTTGACCTTATGACAACTAGAACTGGATACTTAATAAAACACACCCTTCCAAGTGCCAGATACAACTCGATGATCACTCTCTAACAGGGCGACGAGGAGAGGATCGCCGGGTAGGATTATGCTATACGATGCTATTTGGTGAACTTACCATCTACTCTCTCCTATATGCTTCAAGATGGAGGCTGCCGGAAGCATAGTCTTCGTTAGGACTAGCTATCCCCCTCTTATCCTGGCATTCTACAGTTCAGTCCATAGATATTACCCATTTCATTGATACCAATGCATATGTAGTGTAGATCCTTGCTTGCGAGTACTTTGGATGAGTACTCACGTTTGCTTTCCTACTTCTTTTTCCCCTTTTTCCCGGTTATTGCGATCATATGATGGAGTCCAGGAGCCAGAGGATCCCGAGGATGATTCTACATGGAGTTCGGGTTCGAGGAGTAGTTAGGAGGTTCCAGGCAGGAAGCCTTGCCTTTTCGGTCGTTGCTAATTTTGTGCTAGCCTTCTTAAGGAAAACTTGTTTAACTTATGTCTGTACTCAGATATTGTTGCTTCCGCTAACTCGTTTGTATTCGAGCTAATGTATTCGAGCCCTCGAGGCCCCTGGCTTGTAATATAAAGCTTGTACTATTTTATTTGTGTCTAGAGTTGTGTTGTGATATCTTTCCGTGAGTCCTTAATCTTGATCGTACACATTTGCGTGTATGATTAGTGTACGGTCAAATCGGGGGCGTCACAGTGTCAACTTTAGATCCCACACATTTGGAGAATGTTCAATCTTATGAATTTTTTTATAAAAGTGGGTTTGGAGAGGTCATGACTTTAGTTAATGTTAATCCCACTATTTTGGAAGAGTGTCAACTTCGCATGCATGTGGATCGTGTTGAAAATATTTTATATGATAGCTATATTGTTGAATTTGATTATGATTCTACATGTAATTATTATGAGAGAGGAAAATATGGTTGTAAAAATTTTCATGTTACAAAATTACCTCTCGTTATGTTGAGATTGATATTGTTTCTTTCTTCTTCCTTGCATATGGTAGTTTTTGCTTGCCTTGATAATTTGTTTGCTTATAAAATGCCTACGCATAGGAAGTATGTTAGACTTAAGTGTGTTTGTCACATGTTTTATGATGCTCTCTTTGTGCTTCAATTCTTGTCTTTCATGTGAGCATAATTAAAATCTCAATGCCTAGCTAGGGGCGTTAAACGATAGCGCTTGTTGGGAGGCAACCCAATTTTATTTTTGTTCCTTGTTTTTTGTTCCTGTTTAGTAATCAATAATTCATCTAACTTCTGTTTAGATGTGGTTTTATGTTTTTAATTAGTGTTTGTGCCAAGTAGAACCTTTGGGAACACTTGGGGGAAGTCTTTGCGATCTTGCTGTAAAAACAGAAACTTTAGCACTCACGAGATTAGCTGTCATTTTTTACTGGAGAGTGATACTAGGTTGATTCTTTTTGAAGATGATTAATAGACAAATTCCTCACGTCCAAAAATTTATTTAAGAATTTTTGGGGTTACAAAAGTATTCGAAACCTACAGATTACTACAGACTGTTCTGTTTTTGACAGATTCTGTTTTTCGCGTGTTGTTTGCTTATTTTGATGAATCTATGGCTAGTATCGGGGGGTATGAACCATAGAGAAGTTGGAATACAGTAGGTTTAACACCAATATAAATAAATAATGAGTTCATTATAGTACCTTGAAGTGGTGGCTTGTTTTCTTATACTAACGGAGCTCATGAGATTTTCTGTTGAGTTTTGTGTTGAGAAGTTTTCAAGTTTTGGGTAAAGATTTGATGAATTTTGGAATAAGGAGTGGCAAGAGCCTAAGCTTGGGGATGCCCATGGAACCCCAAGGTAAAATTCAAGGAAAATCAAAAGCCTAAGCTTGGGGATGCCCCAGAAGGCATCCCCTCTTTCATCTTCGTCTATCGTTAACTTCACTTGATGCTATATTTTTATTCACCATATGATATGTGTTTTGCTTGGAGCGTCCTGTATGATTTGAGTCTTTGATTTTTAATTTACCACAATCATCCTTTCTGTACACACCTTTTGGAAACACACATGAATCATAATTTATTAAAATACTCTATGTGCTTCACTTATATCTTTTGAGCTAGATAATTTTGCTCTAGTGCTTCACTTATATCTTTTTAAGAGCACGGTGGTGGTTTTATTTTATAGAAATTATTGATCTCTCATGCTTCACTTATATTATTTTGAGAGTCTTTTAGAACATCATGGTAATTTTCTTTGTTTATAAAATTAGTCCTAATATAATAGACATCCAAGATGGGTATAATAAAAACTTTCATAAAAAGTGCATTGAATACTATGAGAAGTTTGATACTTGATGATTGTTTTGAGATATGAAGATGGTGATATTAGAGTCATGCTATTTGAGTAGTTATGAATTTAGAGATACTTGTGTTAAAGTTTGTGGTTCCCATAACATGCACGTATGGTGAACCGTTATGTGATGAAGTCGGAGCATGATTTATTTATTGATTGTCTTCCTTATGAATGGCGGTCAGGGACGAGCAATGGTCTTTTCGTACCAATCTATCCCCCTAGGAGCATGCGCATAGTGCTTGGTTTTGATGACTTGTAGATTTTTGCAATAAGTATGTGAGTTCTTTATGACTAATGTTGAGTCCATGGATTATACGCACTCTCACACTACCACCATTGCTAGCCTCTCCAATACCACACACCTTTAGCCGGTATCATACACCAACCATATGCCTTCCTCAAAACATCCACCATACCTACCTATTATGGCATTTCCATAGCCATTCCGAGATATATTGCCATGCAACTTACCACCGTTCTGTTTGTTATGACACGTTTCATCATTGTCATATTGCTTTGCATGATCATGTAGTCGACATCGTATTTGTGGCAAAGCCATCTTTATAATTATTTCATACATGTCACTCTTGATTCATTGCATATCCCGGTACACCGCTGGAGGCATCCACATAGAGTCATATTTTGTTCTAGCATCGATTTGTAATTTTTGAGTTGTAAGTAAATAAAAGTGTGATGATCATCATTATTAGAGAATTGTCCCAAGTGAGGAAAGGATGATGGAGACTATGATTCCCCCACAAGTTGGGATGAGAATCCGGACGAAAAATTAAAAAAAGGAAAAAAAGAGGCCATAAAAAAGGGAAAAGGCCCAAATAAAAAATAGAAGAAAGGAAAAAAAGAGAAATGAGGGAAAAATAGAGAAGGGACAATGTTACTATCCTTTTACCACACTTGTTCTTCAAAGTAGCACCATGATCCTCATGATAGAACTTGTCTTGTATATTCCAATGATGGGCTTCCTCAAAATGCCCTAGGTCTTCGTGAGCAAGCGAGTTGGATGCACACCCACTTAGTTTCTTTTGTTGAGCTTTCATACACTTATAGCTCTAGTGCATCCGTTGCATGGAAATCCCTACTCACTCACATTGATATCTATTGATGGGCATCTCCATAGCCCGTTGATACGCCTAGTTGATTTGAGACTATCTTCTCCTTTTTTTGTCTTCTCCACCACCACCATTCTATTCCACATATAGTGCTATGTCCATGGCTCGCGCTCATATATTGCGTGAAGATTGAAAAAGTTTGAGAACATCAAAAGTATGAAACAATTGATTGGCTTGTCATCGGGGTTGTGCATGATTAAATACTTTGTGTGATGAAGATAGAGCATAGCCAGACTATATGATTTTGTAGGGATAACTTTCTTTGGCCATGTTATTTTGAGAAGACATGATTGCTTTGTTAGTATGCTTGAAGTATTATTATTTTTATGTCAATATTAAAATTTTGTCTTGAATCTTTCGGTTCTTAACATTCATTCCACAATAAAGAAAATTACATTGAGAATTATGCTAGGTAGCATTCCACATCAAAAATTATGTTTTTATCATTTACCTACTCGAGGACGAGCAGGAATTAAGCTTGGGGATGCTTGATACGTCTCCAACGTATCTATAATTTTTGATTGTTCCATGCTATTATATTATTTGTTTTGGATGTTTAATGGGCTTTAATACACCTTTTTATATTGTTTTTGGGACTAGCCTACTAACCAAAGGCCCAATGCAAAATGCTGTTTTTTTGCCTATTTCAGTGTTTTGCAGAAAAGGGATATCAAACGGAATCCAAACGGAATGAAACCTCCGGGAGAGTTATTTTTGGAACAAACGCAATCCAGGAGACTTGGAGTGGACGTCAAGGAAGCAACGAGGCGGCCATGAGGTAGGAGGGCCCGCCCAGGGGGGTAGGCGCGCCCCCCACCCTCGTGGGCCCGTCGTGGCTCCGCCGACCTACTTCTTTCGCCTATATATACTCATATACCCCGAAAACATACGAGAGCACCACGAAACCCTATTTCCACCGCCGCAACCTTATGTACCCATGAGATCCCATGTTGGGGCCTTTTCCGGCGCTCCGCCGGAGGGGGAATCGATCACGGATGGCTTCTACATCAACACCATAGCCTCTCCGATGATGTGTGAGTAGTTGACCACAGACCTTCGGGTCCATAGTCATTAGCTAGATGGCTTCTTCTCTCTCTTTGGATCTCAATACAAAGTTCTCCTCGATTCTCTTGGAGATATATTCGATGTAATTCTTTTTGCGGTGTGTTTGTCGAGATCCGATGAATTGTGGGATTATGATCAAGATTATCTATGAACAATATTTGATTCTTGTCTGAATTCTTTTATGCATGATTTAATATCTTTGCAAGTCTCTTCGAATTATCAGTTTGGTTTGGCCTACTAGATTGATCTTTCTTGCAATGGGAGAAGTGCTTAGCTTTGGGTTCAATCTTGCGGTGTCCTTTCCCAGTGACAGCAGGGGCATCAAGGCACGTATTGTATTGTTTCCATCGAGGATAAAAAGATGGGGTTTATATCATATTGCTTGAGTTTATCCCTCTACATCATGTCATCTTGCCTAATGCGTTACTCTGTTCTTATGAACTTAATACTCTAGATGCATGCTGGATAGCGGTCAATGTGTGGAGTAAGAGTAGTAGATGCAGAATCGTTTCGGTCTACTTGTCGCGGACGTGATGCCTATATACATGATCATGCCTAGATATTCTCATAACTATGCGCTTTTCTATCAATTTCTTGACAGTAATTTGTTCACCCACCGTAGAATTTGCTATCTTGAGAGAAGCCACTAGTGAAACCTATGGCCCCCGGGTCTATCTTCCATCATATCATTTTCCTATCTACTTGCTATTTCTGCCGCCTTTTTATTTTGCAAACTTTATTTTCCAGTCTATATAACAAAAATACCAAAAATATTTATCTTATTATCTTTATCAGATCTCACTTTTGCAAGTGGCCGTGAAGGGATTGACAAACCCTTTATCGCATTGGTTGCAAGGTTCTTGATTGTTTGTGCAGGTACGAGGGACTTGTGTGTAATCTCCTACTGGATTGATACCTTGGTTCTCAAAAACTGAGAGAAATACTTACGCTACTTTGTTGCATCACCCTTTCCTCTTCAAGGGAAAACCAACGCATGCTCAAGAGATAGCAATCAACACCAAGACTCCATGGGTGTTAGAATCATTACAATGTAATCTAGATTATTGACTATAGTGCAAGTGGGAGACTGAAGGAAATATGCCCTAGAGGCAATAATAAAGTTGTTATTTTATATTTACTTATATCATGATAAATGTTTATTATTCATGCTAGAATTGTATTAACCAGAAACTAGATACATGTGTGGATACATAGACAAAACACCGTGTCCCTAGCAAGCCTCTACTAGACTAGCTCGTTAATCAAAGATGGTTAAGTTTCCTAACCATGGACATGTCTTGTCATTTGATGAATGGGATCACATCATTAGGAGAATGATGTGATGGACAAGACCCATCCGTTAGCTTAGCATATTGATCGTTCAATTTTATTGCTATTGCTTCTTCATGTCATATACATATTCCTTTCACTATGAGATTATGCAACTCCCAGATACCTGTGGAATACCTTGTGTGCTATCAAACGTCATAAGTAACTGGGTGATTATAAAGATGCTCTATAGGTATCTCCGAAGGTGTTTGTTGGTTTGGCATAAATCGAGATTAGGATTTGTCACTCCGAGTATCGGAGAGGTATCTCTGGGACCTCTAGGTAATGCACATCATAAGAACCTTGCAAGCAATGTAACTAATGAGTTAGTTGCGGGATGATGTATTACGGAATGAGTAAAGATACTTTCCAGTAACGAGATTGAACTAGGTATGAAGATACCGATGATCGAATCTCGGGCAAGTAACATACCGATGACAAAGGGAATAACGTATGTTGTCATTACGGTTCGACTGATAAAGATCTTCATGGAATATGTAGGATCCAATATGAGCATCCAGGTTCCGCTATTGGTTATTGATCGGAGAGGTGTCTCGGTCATGTCTACATAGTTCCTGAACCCTTAGGGTCCGCACGCTTAACGTTCGATGACGACTTTGTATTATATGAGTTATGTGTTTTGGTGACCGAATGTTGTTCGGAGTCCTGGATGAGATCACGGGCATGACGAGGAGTCTCGAAATGGTCGAGAGGTAAAGATTGATATATAGGACGATGGTATTTGGACACCGGAAGTGTTCCGGGGGTACCGGGTACATATCGAGTCACCGGAAAGGGGTTCCGGGCACCCCCGGCAAAGATATGGGCCTAATGGGCCAAGAAGGGAAACACAGCAGCCAGTAGGGGCTGTTACACCCCCCATATGGGCCACACCAGAGGGGAAAGGAAAAAGGGGGAAGAGAGAAGGAAGGGGAGGGATTCGGCCTTCCCCTTCCTTCCCTCCTCCCTCCTCTTTCCTTCCCCCTCTGGTGAAAAGGAAAGGGGGTGGAATTGGGGAGGAACACCAAGTAGGATTCGGCCTACTTGGGGCGGCCCCCTGGCTGCTCCCTCTCCATCCCACCTATATATATGAGGGGGGGCGCCTAGAACACACACCAATATCTATTAGCCCTGTGCGGCGCTTCCCTCCACAGATTACACCCTCGGTCATATTCTCGTAGTGGTTAGGTGAAGCCCTGCGCGGATCACATCACCATCACCACGTCGTCGTGCTGACGGAACTCATCTACTTCCTTGACACTTTGATGGATCAAGAGTTTGAGGGACGTCATCACGCTGAACGTGTGTAGAACTCGGAGGTGACATACATTTGGTGCTTGATCGGTCGGAACGAGAAGAAGTTCGACTACGTCAACCGTGTTGTCAAACGCTTCCGCTTTCGGTCAACGAGGGTACGTAAACACACTCTCCCCCTCTCGTTGCTATGCATCTCCTAGATAGATCTTGCGTGAGCATAGGATATATTTTTTTTAAATTGCATGCTACGTTTCCCAACACCTCGTGCTCCTTTCGGAGCTTCCCACTAACAATCTTCTCCACCCCACCTCCCGCCTTCCCATGTTTCTCGCAGATCCGCGTTCGCCACCAATCGTGTGCGCCGCGAGGGGGCGGGCAAGGAACCAGAGAGAGGAAGAGGAGGTGACAGGTGTGGCGGGCGACACTAGGAAGAGGAGGAGGAGGCGTGTGAGGGGAGAGGAGGAGACGAAGACGTGTGTCTGCCTTCGTTGGGAAGGAAACAACCGATCGTTGCGTTTCTCTCTTGTCTTTTTTCCCTCAACCTAAACAGAAGCCTTGATGGCGTGGCTAGCGTGAGGGCTCACGCTTTGCGCGTAGCTTATTTTGTTGATGGCCCAGAACCAAATATGGTGAGTGGTTTTCTTGCAACAAGAATGTTGAGCCCAAGTGCTAATATATCTGGTTGAGGACGCGTGGGCTGAAAATGTTGGGACTACAGATGAGAATGTCATGGAAGTGGGAGATGGACGAACACCAAGCAGGGTGTTTTTGTATGGGGGGATATGCCCCCTCCCTCATGCACGACACCACCATATATTTCTTCAATAGTTTTTTACCGTTAAGTGCATTTACATCATGCGTCTCGGGTCATGACCATGATAGGGGCACAATAGTCGAGATTGCTCCAGGCACACACCTACCATGTACAACATATGTGTCCTTCGTGGGTGTGCATCATCACACATACTAGACATATTAGCTGGGTTAGATGAAGCTACTATAAAGGATGGGGTTGATGTGCTCTCACTCTCCCTCGCCAAGTTTACAATGTCAACTTTAGTGGTAACCCGGTCGCGATTGGCGCACCAGCGTTGTTGTGGCTGTGGCTGGGAATAATGGACACGAGTCATTTCTTGCCAATTATTTACCATGGTTTTCTCACAGTCGCAACTGGCTAAGTGGACCGAAGCTTTGGGGCTATTGTGCAGTTTGGGAACGGTAATTACATCAACGGGGAAGCTTGTAACCAGATTTCAAACTCAAGCTCCAAGTCATTTCCTCTTTATTGGAATAAACGTTTACGCGGTGGCATCATGAGTGTCGGGGCGGCTGGCGTAGTGCTGATCACATGAAAGCTAATGGATATCTAGCTCTAATAATCATGAATGTGTAGTTAATCTAGGATTATGGCGGCTTGCCCACTCCCCCATATTATGTTAGGGGCGGGGAGGACATATGCCCCCTCACTCATGTACGACACCACCATATATTTTTCAATATTTATTTACTATTGATTGCATGTACATCATGTGTCTCGGCCCATGACCTCAGCACAATTGTAAGGAGACACCATTTGCACAATTGCAAGAAGGGTAACCTCGATGACATTGCTGCTATGATGGTTGTGAGTTAATCAACTTGTTTTCTAATTTGTTATACTTTTTAGGCATTAGTGTTTTGTAATCAATCATACATGTTAGCAAATTGCTTGTGTAGAGAACCACCAAAGAAGAGGAGAAACACTACCCAAGTCCTCCATTGTGTCAAGAGAGGATGAAGCACCGACAATCGCTATGTGTTTTCTATCAAGGTTAGCAATTCTACACCTACCATTGTGCCAAATGAAAACTGAGTTCAATTTGTATGTATTGACTACAAATGTTAGAGACTACAAATAGGAAAAAAGGAGAAGGGGTAAAAGGTGAGCTTTGCAAGTTTTGAATATTGTGCATGGTTAATGTTGTTGTTTGCTCTAAAATTATTGCTACCATATATATATATGGACAAATGTAGATCAAGAACTGGATCTAACGAACCCCAGCTCATTCTTGAGCCTATTTATGTTCCTACGAAGCAAGCAGACTATGTTGTGAAGGTATGGACCAAAAGGGAAAAGATAACGTTTTCTAAAAAAGATGAAAACATTCCTATGGTGCTATTTGACAACCCTGCAATGGGCGCGAGAAGCCAAGAAAACCTTGGACAACCCTACAATTAGCACAAGAAGCAAAATAAGAC
This sequence comes from Triticum urartu, assembly GCF_056163025.1. Lineage (NCBI taxonomy): Eukaryota > Viridiplantae > Streptophyta > Magnoliopsida > Poales > Poaceae > Triticum > Triticum urartu. Next base: position 422,764,189 of record NC_141873.1, on the reverse strand, counting down.
TCGGCTTGTGAACGTCATCTAATTTCTTTCAGTTAAAGTCACTTTTGTGTTGTTCATGACATATGTGTGAAGTTTAACTCATACATGTGAATGATATACATTACTAGCAGGTGGTCTCTCCCCTCCATGTAGGAATCGATGGTAATATTTGGTCCAGTCATAGTAATTCATTACTAGCTTTAGGTCTCAATCCTCCATGTAAAAATCAATGGTAATATTAGGTCCAGTTATAATAATTGATTACTAGCATTAGGTATCCCCCTCCATGTAAAAATCAATGATAATATCAGGTCTAGTTATAGTAATTCAAACATGACGCATTACTATCATGGGGTTCTGCATTTACGTGAACATGATGCTTTACTTGGTAACACAAGTAATTTTATTACCATATCCCGACCTATTTTACTACCAATAATTATGGAGTGTAGTTGGTAACACAAATTATTCTATTACCATATCCTCAACCCGTATTACTACAGAAGTGTAGTTGGTAATGTAAATTATTTTATTACCATATCCAACATGCTTTACTACCAACAATTAGGGAGGGTAGTTGCAAGACGTAGGTGAACCTATGGGACGGTAATGAAATAAATTGCATTACTATTTTTGTAGTTGGTTTTACCCTCATTCATTAACGAGTGAGGAGGCCTATTCATGCGGAGACCTAATTAGGACTGGTGGGCAGGATAAGAAATTTTGCGCTCTCGCTCAGTTTAGAGCTACCGTGAGCTATTGTGAGTGTGCGAGCATTCTTGCTTAGCCTACGCTCCGGTCGGTCTGCATAAGATAGGCAAAACCAAGATAGCGTAAGATAGGCCATAGGCTAGAATGCGCGCCGGCATAGTCTAGCAAGCCTGTGTGTGTGTCTTACAGGAAACAAAAAAATTCCCAGTGTCAAACAGGAAACAAAATTAAAGACAATGTTAAATAAGTAATTCTCTCTTACTTCTAGAGTTCTTTTACAGTACCCTTAAATGAATATAGGCCCTTCATTTATCTTCATCTGATGGATAGGATAGGTTGGTACTCCAACGTTGGTGTTTAGGAGTACCACCGCCAAAAGTTGGGGAGTACCTTGATTTAAAGGGTAAATTGGTAATCAATATATGGAAATCAAGGTGGAAACTACTCCCTCCGGGCGGCAGTTACGGTAATTACGAGATTTGACTAGCATCCAGTGCGAACCGGCCGGCGAGGGACCCGTCAGGAAATAAAGATGGATGCATCATCTGAAAGCCATGGCTCCTTTGCGATTTATAAATCAACACATGAGCACTCAAAAGAAACGAAACGTGATGCCGATATTCAACAATTTACAACATTCCAGTTTTCTATACAAGACGCCGAAGAACTATGTTAGTAATTTTATCGCCTTCGCGAGCGAAGTGAAGAACTAGACTCGGATACGATGGATGATCGAAGGTCTCGCCGGCGGCCGACGCGCCATGTTTTCATGGGTGTGAAAGTAAGGGTGCAGACCAGGGGAAGAGAAGGCAGCCACGGCTATGCAAGATCAGGGAGGCCACAGTTTGTGCTTGATCGGGAAATCAGAAGAAATTAGTTGGCGCAGAATTCATCAAGAGTACGCTTAGATGAAAGAGACAAAAAGACCAAAGTACCCTCTCAAAGGAATGGTCAGATCTAGTTTGTAGTCGAAGCCCTGCCTATGAAGTACCAGGGTACCTAAAAAACATGTACTTCTTTGGTGGAACATGGTAGCAGTACATGAACATTTATGAATGTATCATGTATGTATCATGTTTGAGTCTTACAAATGTTGTCTAGAAATAGTCCAACCATGATTGCATACCCTCCTTAAGACTAGGCCTGGTTTTCTTGATTACCATAGCAAAATGTTCCTTGAAGCTACTGATACAGTATTCTAGATTTCTTTGCTTGTGGTCAAATATTATATTATTTCTGTGCTTCTATATGCTCCTACATGCAGTGATCAGGCGTTCTTTGAAACATTGAATTGGCATTCTATCTTTGGCTCCCATCAGCATATCAACTATGGCATTCCATTAAAAACCAAGTGTAATCTAGAAATTCTGACTAAAGTCACATAAAAAGAAAGGACCCAGAAAGAAAAGGTGGATGTAATCTTCATTAGGTTCATCATCACACATAAACACATTTGTTATTCTCAACATAGAAATTCTTTCCGTTTAGTAGACCCCTTGTGTTCAATCTGTCTTAAAGGAGAAGCCAAAAAAATAAGAATATCTATTTGGAGAGACAGCTTGATTTCCATATCCAATGAAATGCATGTACAATAGCCGTGCAGATTTTTAAAATTTTACCACATCCCTGTAAAGTTTAATAGTTTAACTTGAATATCAAAACCAGGCAATTGTAAAACAAAGCATTTGACGGCAGGAATGTCAAAAACCATTGTGTATAAACATCCTCAACATTTTTAAGAACAATTGATACCACAAACTGACTTGTGCACTTCACCATATATAACATATGCATCTGGTATGCTGCACATAATGAAAGCAACCGCCATGCTTAAATAAATTAAATTATATACAAGAATATGAACAAGTTAATCAGCACAAATATGTTTGTACATTTCAGAAATACACCCTCGACTATGATTATTTAATCCAGCCAGGATAACGCGTGTATATATACATGAGATAGTGCTTTGATTGCCAACAAGAATATTGTACTTTGGCAGAAAAGAACCATAAAAACAAATCCATGTAATCTTCAGCTTGTTCACTGTGCACTGAGTAGCTGATCAACTGATAAACCAGGCTGCTTCGAGAAGACAATAGCGCCGTCTACAGTGCCAACTTTGTACCTGAGCATATTGTCATCTGCGACGATCCTGCATGATCCCCGCGATTCGGAATGCATGCAGATGCCAAGATAGTGGATATGGTCTTGCACGCTATTTCCACTGACGGACCTGAATAGAAGAGCAATGTTAGGGTGAAAGAACATCAGCTGGCAAAGAGTTCACAAAGGACAGAATGTTAAAACGTGAGAGCGGAAAGGACCTGCTGCAAGTGGGTTCTTCACCAGAATCGTCACAGATTTGCTCGATCGGGTATACTAGGCTATCGAGCCCAATATGGTGGCTAAAATCAGAAGCATGTCGTACTTTTCAGGATAGACAAAAACAGACGCCAGTACTACTTATGCTTGATGCCACTGTTCAGATATACAGAGGGTGTACTGTCCACACATGAACAAAGATAGTTACATCTGCCTCATCTAAGATTTCTGTATTCAGAAGAACAGCACAGAAATCAAATTATACTATCACTGAGGTTCTTGATTCGCCGACACTTGCTGTCATTCCCAACAAAATATTAGCAATAACTAGTCTGTCAAATGTAAAGAGAGCTCAGTCTGAGAATTGTGCAGTAATTATGTAGTATTGATTTTAGTGATGTTAGAAGTTTTTTCAATGCATTTTATACACATGAAAGAATCGATTAAAACTAAGAACAGAGGAGGAATGGAATCCCCAACAATGCACCCTATTCCATTCAAAAAGGACAGCTTGTAGTAGAATTTAGCACGAGGATGAATTCATGAAAAATAGAGAAACTTCTGAATAAATGAAAGCATATCTTCTTCAGACAAATATTAGCACTCACAATAAGATCAAGGGCACAAAACGAAGCCATGGCCCCTCCCATGGAATGTCCAGTCACCATGATGGGAATATTGTCATATGCTTCCCTGGTCTTCTGGATGCCATTGATGACTCCATCACGCAATGTTGTATTATGATATGCAGAATAAAACCCACTGTGCACCTATAAACAGATAGATCACCAACATTAATACTGTGCATGAACCAGCATTTTCATCATAAATACTGTGCAGCTGCACTAATCGTCTTTGTAAACATACAAGGGGCTCGAATAGTGTAACCATAGTAGCTCAACCAATGAATGAAAGGATCATCTAGACCAAGGTATGGGATAACTTGCTTCAATCGATACCAGGGGCTTTTACCCTCTTTTCGGGAAAAAAAAGGTATACTTGCTCGAGGAGGAGGGATAAGAATAGAAGAAGATATTCACCTGGCCGTAGTTCCCCCCTTCCCACTGTCTCCACTTCTCTTTCCCAATTAAAAAAACAAGAACCAAAGGAGGTGGTAACCTGAGAGACCACCAATGCTGGCTGTCGTGGGCGGGGGAGGAGCTGAGAAGCATGCCTAAAGAAGCAATTGCATCCAGAGTAGAGACAAAACCAGCAAGCAAGAACAAAAAGGAGCAATTGCATCAAAGAAAGGTGTTTTTCTTCATGCCATCATTTTTCTTTTCTCACGTACAAGCACAAATCCCATGTCACCACAACGGTTTCATTAGCGGAAAAAGCTGGCGACATGAAGAAAATAGTGAAATGCTTTAAGGCAAGCAAAATACTTAGGACTTAATGACACCATCACCTCAATTTTATATCAGAAACCATTGAGGTGGGAATTTGAGTTAAACATCAGTATAAATTATGGGTTTAGGCCTAATATAAATGCTGGGTTTAAAGGCGAGAGTTGGGAATTTTGTCTCAGCACACAAGAGCATTTTAGGTCCCAGAAACCTCTAGATCAAGTAGAGGAGAGTTCAAGGTGTTCAGGAGTGACAGAGAACATCAACCTACAGTGATGTCCGAGCAGCTCTGTCGTGGCTGCATACTCGAGCTCCAGTGTGCGCCGTCCAGCGGCAACGCTGCGGCCACTATCTGCATTTCAAAAACCAGAGACCAAAATCAGGGAGATCAGAGTGTCAAGTGATGGGAAAATATAGGGGAATAGCATTAGCAAAGATGAAGGATTTCGGATCCAGTAGCAAACATAAATCTTCACTCATGTAGCACCATTGAGGAGAACGACCTGGACCTGGAGGCAGAAAGCAGAGGAGTTGAGGAAGAAGAGATTGTGTGTTGGCAAGGTCTAACTCGGTGCCTGGCTCCGGGTTGAGACAGGGGAGTGAGCGAACATGCACAACTAATAGTACAAGCTCTAAACTGACTCACTAATACATGTTCTTACAGCACGAACTAATAGGTTTAAACTGTACAATTACTGCAACGATGTATTTTTCTTGTTAAAAGTCAAGACTCAATTTAGCTTCGGAACATATATACACGAACTGCAAAAGACAAAAAGGAACAGAAAAGAAACACAGGGAGAAAAACCAATTTAGCTACGCGTATTCAGGCAAACCTCTCCTTTGTTCATGTAGATTGATGATGACCTTAATATCATCAAAATCTAATTTCAAAGCACCCGAAATAGTCATTAGTGCCCAACTGAACCTAACAATTGAAAGGAACTAATTTAGAGGAAACAAAAAAAGAGCAAGTTTATCATCAATAGCTCATATCGGCAGAAAGTATATCATCAATAGCGCGGATAAAAAATCTGGAGGTAGCAATGGCATATACCCATATGAGGGAAAGGGTAGGTTTAGGTACCTGGATGGATTTTACACCTTAGAAGCAGCACCTCTCAATGGTGATCTACTACCTGCAGCAAACATTGTTGATAAGTTGGGAAAAAGAAAAGGTAATTCAGAAAAGAATTGTGACAGCAATGGATGCTAAACGTCCAAACATCAATTATTTTACAGGCATGGGTACACTTCTAATTAAAAGACAGTCATTGCCCTAATTACAATATTACATGCGCGATTCTACAACGTCATGTGTCACACATGCCTTTCCTGATTACAACAGAGGAGAAGCCACGATCGGACTACGCACAACATGTTTTTTGGACACCCAGCTCAAACTTCCCTGCAAGGCCTTTGACCCGACATTGCGATGCCTGCTCACCGTAATGCTGAATGTTTTCTTTTGTCCAACCTTGGAGAACACCAGCGTCTCTGGGTAGACTCGCACTGTGAGAGACTTGGGAACCTCCATCTTCTGTGTATGCTGAATTTATTGGCCCCACATTTGTCACGGTTCTGTTCACCGTGAATGGCCTTGTCCTGAGTGGCACTGTTATCGATGGGTAGTTCAACTGTGCCTCTGGTATCTTGGGAAGCATTTTGCAGGACAGCGTCGGGTCACGCGCAATGGTTGCCAAGCCTTGATCACCGAGGAGAGCACATATGTAGCCAGCATATTCAGTGATGCTAAGGTCATACACAAGGCCCGGATCAATAGCTTTTATAGGATTGGCATGGCCAGCACCCATGGCATACGCGGTTGCCCTCGGATGCTGCTCGTCCAAGATCGGGCCACCAGCGCTGTCCGTGATGTCAGCTGTGGTGAGGATGGCTGACTTGATAGCAGCAGCAGACCAATCAGGATGGGAGCTCTTGACAAGCGCAGCGATTCCACTGACATGTGGAGTCGACATGGATATCCCTGACCTAATGTTGAATGGCCCAGATCCAAGAATGGTGAGTGGTGGCCATGCAACAATGATGTTGAGCCCGGGTGCTAATATATCTGGCTTTAGCACACCGGGGCTGAACGTGCTGGGACCGCGGGATGAGAATGACGCGACAGTGGAAGATGGACGGACACCAAGCACAGTGTTCTTGTATATGACTTCGGCACTGGCTTTGCTTGTTGCCCTTGCATACTCTATGATATTGTTGCCATCAGCCACGGTCACCTGCACAACATCACTGCCATAATCCTCCAGAAGGGTGGTGAAGCTAGCATCTTTCCTGTTGATCAGGACTATGCCAGCCGCCCCGGCACTCATGATGCCACTGATGTCAGACTGGTTGATTGCTGACCCTGTGTCATTCATTGGTCCTGTGTTATGGCAAATCACAATTTTGCCAGACACATTTCTTCCAGCCAATGATGACTTGCAGTGTTTGTTCCAATACAAAGGAACAGAGTTGGAGCTTGAGTTCGCAGTCTGATTGAAAGCTTCCCCACTGATGTGCTCGCCGTTGCCAAGCTGCACAACGGTCTGGAAGCTTCGGTCCACCGAGCCAGCTGCAACTGTGAGCAACCATGGTGCAGAGTTGGCAATAAAGGACCTTGGACCGTTGTTACCAGCTGCAGCCACGACAACAACACCCTTTGCTACCGCATTGAATGTGCCAATGGCAACCGGATCATCAGTGAAGTTGACATCAAAAAAGGGGCCGAGGGAGAGTGAAAGCACATAAACACCATCCTTGACGGCTTCATCTAACCCGACAAGTATGTCCGAGGATGCACACCCAAGAATTATGCACACCCTGTACATGGCCAAGTGTGCATGTGGAGCAATTCCGGCAGCTGTGCCCCTGCCGAGGCCGTGGGCTGAGGCATGACTGACGAAGTTCCCAGCTGCGGTGGACGAGGTATGTGTTCCATGCCCCGTGTCATCTCCGGAATCATATGCTCTGGGATTATGGAATTTGGCACCTATCAATTTGTTGTTGCAGCATGCAGCGCCATGGCATGAGCCCTTCCACTTTGATGGGGGTGGAGGGATGCCACTGTCATCAAAGGAAGGATGCTCTGAGTATATGCCGGTGTCCAGGACCCCGATTATGACTCCTCGGCCATAGTTGGTGTCCCTCCACAGCCCGACATCTTTCTCCAGTCCGAGGAACTTCGGAGTGTGAGTGGTGCTGGGGCGCCAGAGATGGTCTGGAAACGCCCACAGAAACTCCTTCCTTTGGGACACCATGGCGAGGTCGTCTTCAGTGAGCCTCACGGCAAAACCCGTGAAGACCTCAGTGTAGGTATGGATGAGGCGTGGCTCATCGGAGCCGGCGAGAGGCGTTGGCAGGAAGGAATCCTGCCACCAGCGGTGGTCGTCCTTGCTGCTGGCTTCGACGGGTGGCCTCAGCAGCACAATGTATGTGCAATGGCCTGGAGAGAGGCCTGCACCTAGGTCGTCGCATACCGTAGGTGCAGGAGCATGAGGGTGAGCGAGAAAAGTGAGATCATGAGGTTGGCCAAGGATGCCATGGCTTGAGCTGTGATTCCGAAAGGAAGCTGGGGGGCGTGGCCAATATGGGTGAGGTTGGTGTGTGAGGGGAGGTGGTGGTGATGGAAGGAGCCGAGAGGACGACGGGGCTGCTGGTGGTGGAAGCACGGAGCAGAGGAGCAAATGATTCTTCCTCTTTCTCTTGGTGGTGGTGGTGGTGGTGGTGGCATGGCGGAGAGCAGCAAATGCTTCTTCCTCTTTCCCTCACTCTGCCTCGGTTGGTTTGGGGAGAGAAAGAAAGGGGGGCAGAGCACAAGCACAACAATGGCTTCGGGCCTCAACGTTAAATGCTGCGTGCTGAACCTTGCACGCACGCCTAGATGCTCCTCTGCCTATATGTGAGTCAAATCACATTGTTCTGTGCGGTTCCTCTTGGCAGGAAGACACACAAGTGATGCACTGACACCCCTACATGGCGTAGGGAGACGCTCGTGTCGAGCTCGCTGGTCGAGAGAGAGCCTCCGCAAGAGAGAAAAGTTGAGCTTCCATCTATGGAAAAAGAGGAAGCTCCGCTGCTGGTGGGTGGTGGCGGAAGGAAATGACCAAGGGGAGAGGACGACGCTACGTGTCTGACTGTTGCGCTAGCGTGGTTTCAGTTTCAGCTAAATTAAAATCAAAATAGCGGGGCACTGGTCCCTGCAAAGCACACAAGGGCAAGGCTATACTTCATAGACACTAGTGTGTGTCGAGTTTGCGCTGGTGGAGAGAAAGCCTCCAAACAAACAAGGCCAAGTCTAGCGAGTGGCCGGCTGCTCGCTTAGCCTACGTGAGCGGCCGGCCTAAACCGGAAATTTTGTGTCATCTTCCTAATTAACCATTCTAATTAATAAAGCTTTTTACTTGGTCATTAAATGTCTGCACAGCCATCCCATCGGTGCATGCATTTTATTTTTTAGTGTATTTAATTCGTGGTTTCAAAAACTAAAAAGAGCATAACTTTTATTCCGCGTGTCGGAATTAAGATCCGTTTTCTCCGCTAGAATCCTTGCGACGTGCTCTTTGAAACTAGATCCAGCATCGGGATGTTTCGACGAACTAGTCTTCCTGCCAACTAAACATCAATGTGTGTGCAACTAGACTAGATTGCCACGCCAACTGAGCATATCTGTGTGCCAAAAAAGTCCTGCCAACTAAACATCAATGTGTGTGCAATTATACTAGATTGCCGCGCCAACTGAGCATATGTGTGTGCAACTAGTGTCCTGCCAACTAAACATCAATGTGTGTGCAACTAGACTAGATTACCGCGCCAACTGAGCATATATGTGTGTGCCAAAAAAGTCCTGCCTGTGAGATGTGCAACTTCGTATGTTGGCCCGGTCAACTGCGTGGAGGACTTGTACAACTCCGTATATTGCCTCCGCCAACTGAAACTACATATCCACAACAAGGGAGGGGAAGGAGTTGCACATCGACTAATAAGCTGTTGGCGTGAACAACAGACTAAGTTACACATAACACTGGTAGGGGGGTGGGCAGGGTGTGCAAAGCATGAAAAACTACACATCCATGAGTAAGGATCGGGGTTGCACATCGACTACTAGGTTGTTGGTCGGGACAGTAGACTAGTTGCACATTACGTTCTCATGGTTAGGTTGCAACCTCATAGAAAATTGGATCATGCAGCTACAAAAACTAAGTTTGTAAAGAAGTTGCACCATTCAGTACTAAAGTTACATAATGCAGTACTAAAGTTGTAACATATAGCATCAAAGTTGGCATCAATTTTTTTTCTTCAAAACATACTCATGGGGGATCTAGTTTCAAAGATCTCGTCGCGAGGAACCCAACAGTGAAGACGGAACTGAATTTGAATGGACGGTTTGAAAGATATGACTTTTTAAATATTTGAAACCCAAAAAAAGCGCACATGCACACCCATCAGACAAGGAATCTCTTGCTCATGTGAATATGTCATTATTATCTGTCACGTCATGCATAAAGACAAAATTTTAGACCACAACACTGCATGCATGTATGTGTGAGAGCCCGGCAGCTCAGTTTCGCTAATTAGTGTATATGCACTTTTTAGAATTCAGGAACAAAGAAAGGTTCGACCGCGTCAGCACGCAGCTTGCAGAGCTGATGGGGAAAATGGTGGAGGAGGGAACAGAGAAGTGACCCAAAGGGAGAGAGGACAGTGGCGGTGGTGGACTGGTGGTGGGTGCACTGCGAGAGAGAGAGGCTGAGCTTCCACGATTCCATCTATGGAAAAAGAGGAAGCTATGCTGCTGGTGGGTGGTGGTGAAAGTGGCCGAGAGGACGACGCTGCGTGTCGAGTGTTGAGTTTCAGTTGAATTACAAATTAAAATAGCGGGGCGGGACAAGATGTTTAGCGGAGTTAAACCACAATTAGCGCTTTTTGATGAAAAATTCAGTAGTAAATCAAAGCATCTGGATTTGGAAAAGAGAGGAGGAAGGAGCTCAGCTTGCCTGGCGAATTGGTGATGGATGATCTAGACGAGGCCGGGACTCGCGCATCGTCGCCTTCGTGGCGGGGACGAGGAAGCAGCCAGCGCCTCCTCGCCGCTGCACAATCCTTACTCCAGCAACTCGTCGGCGCTGCGCCTGCCGACCCCGTGCGCTCCGCCTCAGGCCCTCGGCGACGAAATCCTGCCGCGACCTCTCCGGGCCGGGGCGGCGCTCTGCGTCTTCCGCCCGCGGCTGCCTCGCACTTGCCGCCTCGGGCCCTCAGCGACGAACTCCTGCCGCGGCCTTCGGGCCGGGGCGCCGCCCTGCGTCTCCCGCCCGCGGCTGCCTCGCACTTGCCCCCCACGCCTCCGACCCGCTACCTCCCTTCCACCGCCTGCGGCGTTGAAGTCGCCGTCTCCGCCCATGGCTCGGGCCTAGGTGGGTGGAGATTGTCACACCCCCCGGCGCTGCGCTGGGCCGGCCCGTTATCTTTTATTCCTGTTGAAACTGCAGGAAAAAATAATGGTGGAGGAGGGAACAGAGAAGTGACCCAAAGGGAGAGAGGACAGTGGCGGTGGTGGACTGGTGGTGGGTGCACTGCGAGAGAGAGAGGCTGAGCTTCCACGATTCCATCTATGGAAAAAGAGGAAGCTATGCTGCTGGTGGGTGGTGGTGAAAGTGGCCGAGAGGACGACGCTGCGTGTCGAGTGTTGAGTTTCAGTTGAATTACAAATTAAAATAGCGGGGCGGGACAAGATGTTTAGCGGAGTTAAACCACAATTAGCGCTTTTTGATGAAAAATTCAGTAGTAAATCAAAGCATCTGGATTTGGAAAAGAGAGGAGGAAGGAGCTCAGCTTGCCTGGCGAATTGGTGATGGATGATCTAGACGAGGCCGGGACTCGCGCATCGTCGCCTTCGTGGCGGGGACGAGGAAGCAGCCAGCGCCTCCTCGCCGCTGCACAATCCTTACTCCAGCAACTCGTCGGCGCTGCGCCTGCCGACCCCGTGCGCTCCGCCTCAGGCCCTCGGCGACGAAATCCTGCCGCGACCTCTCCGGGCCGGGGTGGCGCTCTGCGTCTTCCGCCCGCGGCTGCCTCGCACTTGCCGCCTCGGGCCCTCAGCGACGAACTCCTGCCGCGGCCTTCGGGCCGGGGCGCCGCCCTGCGTCTCCCGCCCGCGGCTGCCTCGCACTTGCCCCCCATGCCTCCGACCCGCTACCTCCCTTCCACCGCCTGCGGCGTTGAAGTCGCCGTCTCCGCCCATGGCTCGGGCCTAGGTGGGTGGAGATTTTCACACCCCCCGGCGCTGCGCTGGGCCGGCCCGTTATCTTTTATTCCTGTTGAAACTGCAGGAAAAAATAATGGTGGAGGAGGGAACAGAGAAGTGACCCAAAGGGAGAGAGGACAGTGGCGGTGGTGGACTGGTGGTGGGTGCACTGCGAGAGAGAGAGGCTGAGCTTCCACGATTCCATCTATGGAAAAAGAGGAAGCTATGCTGCTGGTGGGTGGTGGTGAAAGTGGCCGAGAGGACGACGCTGCGTGTCGAGTGTTGAGTTTCAGTTGAATTACAAATTAAAATAGCGGGGCGGGACAAGATGTTTAGCGGAGTTAAACCACAATTAGCGCTTTTTGATGAAAAATTCAGTAGTAAATCAAAGCATCTGGATTTGGAAAAGAGAGGAGGAAGGAGCTCAGCTTGCCTGGCGAATTGGTGATGGATGATCTAGACGAGGCCGGGACTCGCGCATCGTCGCCTTCGTGGCGGGGACGAGGAAGCAGCCAGCGCCTCCTCGCCGCTGCACAATCCTTACTCCAGCAACTCGTCGGCGCTGCGCCTGCCGACCCCGTGCGCTCCGCCTCAGGCCCTCGGCGACGAAATCCTGCCGCGACCTCTCCGGGCCAGGGCGGCGCTCTGCGTCTTCCGCCCGCGGCTGCCTCGCACTTGCCGCCTCGGGCCCTCAGCGACGAACTCCTGCCGCGGCCTTCGGGCCGGGGCGCCGCCCTGCGTCTCCCGCCCGCGGCTGCCTCGCACTTGCCCCCCACGCCTCCGACCCGCTACCTCCCTTCCACCGCCTGCGGCGTTGAAGTCGCCGTCTCCGCCCATGGCTCGGGCCTAGGTGGGTGGAGATTGTCACACCCCCCGGCGCTGCGCTGGGCCGGCCCGTTATCTTTTATTCCTGTTGAAACTGCAGGAAAAAATAATGTGCGCAAGCGAGGGATCGAACACTGGATCGATCAATTAACAGAGCAGCGTACTCACCACTATAATAACAACGCACTTGTGATTACAAACTTCCTTCTTTTCTTTTTATTCTTTTTCTAGGTCGTTCCCTGGTCAACTTCTAGGCGTGTTTTTTTTCTTGTTCCTTTTTCACTTTTCTTTTCTCATTTACCTTTCTTTTTTTCTTTCCTTAAATGCGTGAACTTTTTATCAAAATCGATGAATTTTTTTCAAATCCAATGAAATTTTATAAAAAGCGATGAACTTTTTTCATTGATGAACTTTTTTCAAGTTTCATGAACTTTTTTTCAAAACTGATGAACTTTTTTAATTTTTTGTGAACTGTTTTAAAAACTTATGAACTAGTTTTCAAAATCGATGAACATGTTTCAAATTTGATGAACTTTTTCCAAACTCAATGAACATTTTTTTAAATAGACAAACTTTTTTCAAATTCGATGAACAATTTTCAAATTCGATGAACTTTTTTCCAAACCTATGAACTTTTTTCAATTTTTGTGAACTGTTTTAAAACTTATGAACTAGTTTTCAAAATAGATGAACATTTTTCAAATTTGGTGAACTTTTTTCAAATTCAATGAACTTTTTTTTAAATCGATGAACTTTTTTCAAATTCGATGAACTTTTTTTCAAAACCGATGAACTTTTTTCAATATTTGTGAACTTTTAAAAAAAATTGATGAACTAGTTTTCAAAATCGCTGAACTTGTTTTTCAAAATCAATCAACTTTTCAACTAATTTTTAGATTTTTTTACGTTAAATGTTTTACTAAACGAATGGTTAAGTAGCACCTTTTCCTACATGTAGAGTAACAGAGCTTGTGTGGTGTACTGGTAGTTGCTGCAGAGCAAGAAGTACGAGCGATCCTGAGTTCAAAACCAGGCATTCGCGTTTTTTCTCACTTTTTTTTCGCGACGTGCTTCGTTGTGATCGATCGAAACCCTCCTGGGCCAGCCCAGTATCGTGACGCTTCGAGGGCCACAACTCGAAACCGGCGCAGAAGGCGCCGGTTAGGAGCTCCCATCATCATTGGTGGACTAGCGGTGTAAGGGATGAGAAAAGAGTGGGCCAGGCCAGGGTGTTGTTGGGCGCGTGTGGCCGACGACCATGTGTGTGCGTGAGGGGTACTTAGGCTGTACCGTGATGAATTCTCAAAAAAAAACATAGGCTGTACCGTGACATGAGTTAAGCAGGAATGGAAATTGGATCTGAACCTTCTCATCCCCTCTTCGTCTAGCTCTCACGTAGTACTATGTTTTCTCCCCAATTCTTCCCCTGTGCGATCGATCCCCTTCATAGGATTTTCACTCGTCACAATTGGTATTTGAGCCTCATTTTTTTTCCTCCGCTGCCAGATCGGCACCGCCACGCCCATATTCTCTTGGCCAATTGGTAAAATCCACTGCCTCATGTGCGATTTCACTCCGGTGAGATCGCCCAAAATCCTGGGCAGAGTTTGATTTGCTCGGAGCAGGTGTCACAACGCCATCCAAGCCTTCCGCCCAGACCCGGCAGCTCATGGCTGCCGTAGGGGAGCAGACAGCGGGCCTCACGACCCTGATGGAGAAGCTTCTCTCCCGCTTTGAAGAAGAGAAAGTGCGCGCCGAGGTGCAGACCACGTTCAACACCTAGGTGTCACGCGAGTTGCATAGTTTGACCAAGCAAATCGGCCTTACCAGGTAGAGGTGGACGATGTGTGCAAGGTGGCTTCCCCATCAGCCTCCCCCTCCCCTTTTCCTAACTCGCAAGTGGATGATCCGTCTGCGGCAGTGCCGCAGACACCAGGTGCTCGCGAGGGGCCGCAGTAGCCACCGCTAGCGACACTGCACAACCCCCGACCGATCCACGCGCCGCACCACACTCGAGCGGGCTTCCAGTCCCGCAAGTCATCGGTGCCGCCCCGCTCGCCAGGCTCGCCAATGATGCCGGTTGATAATGATACGTATGATGTTAAGATGCCATGGCTTGAGGGCAAGGCTTAGGCAGGCACAAATGGAGACTGGGTTGTTTATATTGGGTACAACTGCGAATGGGAACTTGTGAATGTGTACACTCGTCACTGGATTCCAATTCCAAAAATCTCATACGACTGCCCAGAGGTTGAGTACATCGGTATTCTACGTGAGTTCAAATACGATCATGCTGATTATTGTCTATGAAAGATAGCAATTTGTCGAGTTCCCAACCGCTCTTGGGGTTATAGGAATGCTTGTGTTGTCGCTATCTTCGACAAGCTTGTTGCCGTCCTTCATAGTTCGACTCGATGGATATTGCTCAAAAATCAGTTTCTATACACGGATGAGTACTGTGATGCAATTCAATACGAGGGTCTTGTGTTTGCTGCCACCACTCGTGGCACTCTTTTTGCATGGAATCCTTATGATTTCGGTACGTTTATCTACCACGGTCATTATAATTGTTTAATCCACATGCATGTGGGTTAGCTAGTTTCCCTTTACTAATTAACCTTCTTGTGTTTCCAAGGTCCTGTGAACATTCCACCACCTATACTAGAAAATTTTATTCACGAGCATGAGGACGAGCAGGACCCATATACTCAGTGGCGCCTGGCAACTTATTCTGATGGATCACCTCTTCTTGTCTGTATACAGGACACTACTGTTGTTACTAAGGAAGCAAGTGTTGTATCGTATGGTCGCACTCTCCGGACCTATTCCAACATCCGTTGCAGGGTATTCGGGATGGACACTAGTGTACTAGCGCCAACACCTTCTCCCTAGTTCGGTATTGAAAGTCTTGGAGGAAACTCGCTCTTCCTTGGACAAAACTATCCAATGATGGTGGAACGTGACCCAGCTGTTGTTGACACAACGTTACTACCAATTATGAGAAGCAACTGTATATATACCTCGGACATTACTATGCTTCCCTACCATCCCAATATGGGTCCTGACATAGGCCGCTTCAGCCTCGATGATCAGTCATGCGTTGGTCTCGAGATTGCCAGTAGCTGGCCCTTCCCAGAGAATCACTTCTGGTTCAAAGCAAACGTTTCCAACGCCGACGAGTGGTTGATCTGAAGTTTATTTCATCGCTTTGTTATTTGTTGTGTGAGAAAAACTTTACTAGAATGTTTTGTTGGAAATGATCTATAATCCAACGTGTATCCTCGTTGTCATTGTGGGTTGATGACTTGTTGTATATAATCAATGGTACATTTGCATATGCGTCCATCAACTCACGCCTGCTAGTGGTGTCCATATGAATAGTGCTAGTGATTTTAGTTGCAAAAATTAGATAGTGCTAGTGATTTGTAGCTGCATATTTTGACAACTCGCAGTGTTACAAGGTTGACAAATGGCAATGTTACTAGATAAACAAATGTCAATCTTTCCAGTTTGATAAATGGCAACACACCCAAAATGACAGATATGCAAATCTTACCTAATTGTTTGTACGTGGTTGCACACGGGTCATGCAAAACAACCATTTGCGTTGAAGGGATGCAGAAATCCTGCTCGGCACATTTTCCCTTGGCTTTCTGGGGAAGCTGTCGGTTTGCATACGGGTGTTCTAACTAAAACATTTGCGATGAGTATTTTATATTTAAAAACCATTGACTTTTTTTTTCAAAAGAAAATCGTTTGATAAGTCTGTACATTAAGAGAGAAAAACGCAAGTTTGTTCAAACCATATCTTTCATTCAGTCACGCTGCGAATTTATATCCATATGGTTGAGAATTCGAGATACAGTATTAAACCTCAAAAAAACTATTTCCGGCGGTTGTTGTTGTCGTTGTCGTCCTCCGGGACGCCGTTGTTGAAGTCTTCAAGGTAGCACAAAATGTTCTTCACGTGTAAATCAAACATCATGTTGTCACGCGATTAACGGGCGGGGCACGGGAGGACGGCAACTGGCACCGCTGAGAGGTAGCGGTCGACGACAACGTCCCATGCCGCTGAGGGGAGGGGGGGCGCACGGGCACGGTGGGTGCAGCCAAACGCACGGGGACCGTCGCCGCGGTGGGTGGAGGGGCGCACACGATCGCGGCGGGTGTAGCCAAACGCACGGGCGCCGGCGCCACGGTGGGTGGAGGGGCGCACACGGGCATGGGCACCGGTGCTGACGCTGGCATGTACACGAGCTCGCGCGGGTCCGCGGAGACCTCGCTGACGCCCGCAGCTTCCAGCTCTGCGATAGTGCTCGGCAACCAGCCCGTCAATGCTACGGGGATGGTCGCTGGCGCGGGCGCAGGGATGGGAGCTGGGACGGGAGTGGGGGCAGCAACCACCGCAGCCAGCTCGTTCTGGGCCATGTCCATGAGGCCCCATTCCTCCTTATTTTCTATCTCCTCCAGCTTGGAGTCGACTTCACCAAACTTGAAGACTAGTGGGAGATGATCATTCTGTGCCATGGCGTTGTTGGAGGTCTGCGGGAGGGAGGGGAATGGGAGGTGAACAGTAAGGCCGCCCGTATTAAACAGCGGCTCGGGCACCATTAATGGAGAGGAAGGTGGGCGGCCGTGGAAGTAAAAGGGCTTGCTTCCCAGTGAGCCTGCGTAGCATACAGATCACACGCTTCCCAGTGAACCGGCGCATTGGAGGACAGCTTACACGCCTCTCGATCAGCCTGCACACCGGACTGCGCTCGCATGCCTCCCATTTAGTCAAGGTCAAGCAGCTGTCTCCACGACATCTCCTACAACCATTAAGACCAAGACACATGGCGTCACGTCAATGGTTAACAGAACACACACGATTTGAATTATACAAACGTTTAAGATATTAAAGTGGCAGCTATTTCTTCAAAATGCCTTTGTTGGATGTCATTATTCGAGTGCGCCTTCTCTCAGAATGGACACGAAAAATACCACATCATGTCGGGTGCCATTCCATGATAGCATGCCAAGTTTCATGAATTCATATGAGTTTTGGATTTACTAGAATTTAAAAACCACGCATCTCAATGTTTTGCCGGCAATCAACGACGCCCTGGTGTTTGAAATTCATTCCCATTTCTTGCATGGGACCTAAGCATGCACCCAAGGACACATATTTGATTTTCAACCAATTTATATGCACTAGAGCATGTGCATGTAGTTCAAATTTGAACTATGCACATGAATGCATAAAAAAACTCAGTTAATGCATAAAAATGTCCAAAAGAACCCCGAAAAATCACAAAAATTGAGACAACACCTCTGTTGTTCTATGTTGACACAAGAAAATTTTTGGAAGTAATAAGAGGCAGTGGATATCGTTTCGTCCCCAAATGTGGGACGTTCCCTACCGAAACCATGATGCTTGTTGTGAGAAGCTCTAGTTTGTGAGAAGCATATACCCAAACCTGCCCCAAACGGGACAAAAATTTTACCACGGCATGTTGATGCCGCTCCATGAAAGCATGCCAAGTTTCATAAATTTCATACGAGTTTTGGATTTACTAGAATTTAAAAAGCCAGGTGTCGGTGTCAAAACCGGCGGATCTCGGGTAGGGGGTCCTGAACTGTGTGTCTAGGCCGGATGGTAACAGGAGGCAAGGGACACGAAGTTTTACTGAGGTTCGGGCCCTCTTGATGGAGGTAAAACCCAACGTCCTGCTTGATTAATATTGATGATATGGGTAGTACAAGAGTAGATCTACCACGAGATCAGAGAGTCTAAACCCTAGAAGCTAGCCTATGGTATGATTGTTGTTGTGTATGTTGTCCTACGGACTAAAACCCTCCGGTTTATATAGACACCGAAGAGGGTTAGGGTTACACCAAGTCGGTTACAATGGTAGGAGATCTACATATCCGTATCGCCAAGCTTGCCTTCCACGCCAAGGAAAGTCCCTTCCGGACACGGGATGAAGTCTTCAATCTTGTATCTTCATAGTCCAGGAGTCCGGCTGAAGGTATATTCCGGCCATCCGGACACCCCCTAATCCAGGACTCCCTCAGTAGCCCCTGAACCACGCTTCAATGACGACGAGTCCGGCGCGCAGATTGTCTTCGGCATTGCAAGGCGGGTTCCTCCTCCAAGTACTTCATAGAAGATTTTGAACACAAAGATAGTGTCCGGCTCTGCAAAATAAGTTTCCACATATCGCCATAGAGAGAATAATATTTACACAAATCTAATCTGCTGACATATTCTGTAGTTTGACACACCACGGCCAAGCCTTTATCCGAGTCGTTTTATTATCCCACCTCAGCGCGTCATGTGAGGCGGTTTCCTTGGCACGTCCTGTCAAAGCAGAGATCGTGTCCCCTTATTCCGGGATTCTCATTAATACGGGCGTGGGTAACCCAACCACGCCATTGGTTACGGCGCTTGGAGATAAGCGAGTTTTACCAGGCTGGTGGGGACATGTAGTTGCGTCCACCCATATAAGGGGATAAGGATCCACCTTTTTCACCTATGCCTTCTTCCTCCCTTGCTTATCCATTCTCGCGCACTCGAGCTCCAGCGCCCAAGTCCACACTCCCCACCTCAACCTTCTCCAGCCATGTCCGGAGCGGGAGGCAAGTGGATGGTATCCTCCGTTACGGAGGGACACATCAAAAAGCTGAAGAAGGCCGGATACCTGTCTAACGACATCGCATACCGTCTTCCTGGAAAGGGGCAGCTCCTCCCCACCCCAAGGCCTCATGAGAGGGTAGTGTTCCTCCCCCACTTCCTCCGCGGACTAGGCTTTCCGATCCACCCATTCGTCCGGGGACTCATGTTCTACTATGGCCTGGATTTCCATGATCTGGCCCCGAACTTCATCCTCAACATCTCGGCGTTTATCGTCGTGTGCGAGGCTTTCCTCTGCATCCGCCACCATTTCGGCCTATGGCTCAAGACTTTCAATGTCAAGCGGAAGGTGGTGCGTGGCAACCAGGCGGAGTGCGGAGGCGCCATGGTGGGCAAGATGCCCAACGTCTTATGGCTCGAGAGATCCTTTGTGGAGACCCTGAAGGGGTGGCAATCGGGGTGGTTTTACATCACCGAGCCATGCGACCCTGAGTGGGTCGCAGCCCCCGAGTTCCGATCCGGACCCCCAACACGGCTCACGTCCTGGAAAGAGACGGGCCTATCGTGGGGCAGCAAGGGAGAGGTGACTGGACTGCAAACATGCCTCCAATCCCTGGTGGACAAGCAGATCATGCTTGTCAACGTAGTCCAGGTTATGCTCATCTGCATGATCCTCCGTGTCAACAACGGGCCTTCAATCTGTGGGAGTTCAATCCGGCGCAGCACTGAACTCTGAGCAGGCTCTTCGACACGACGTACGAGGATGCCTGGAAGGTGCTCTTCAAGGGCGCCGAAGCTCCCGCATCCGCTACCGAGGATCACGGATTCAGTGCGCAGCGTCATGCTAGCGCGGTAAGTTGTTTGTTCCTCTTACAGGGTATTAGTTTTTCATAGTTTGACTCTTATGCGGGATCTAAGCCCCCTTACCTTTGACAGGCTTGGCAGGCGCAGTCCGGACAGATCAACTGTCCGGCTCCTTTGCCTGAAGACCCAGCCGATGCCCGCTTGGCGAAGCTGCTGGTTCCGGCACCCTATGTGGTGCCGAAGAAGAAGGCCACGAAGAGGGCCACGGGGACTCGAAAGAGTGCCCGGCGCCAGGAGGTGTCGGATTCATCATCCGATGGCTCTGAGGCGCATTCCTCCCGTGAAGACGAGGAGGAAGAAGAAGAGACCTCTCCCCCTCCAGCGGGAGGAGAGAAGAAAAGGAAGGCCGCCCTCTCTGGGGAGGCCAGAGAGTCCAAGAAGGGAAAAACCCTTCCTTCGGACTAATCCACCGACGCCAATGACGGCGGAGAGGAGTGGCCGCTCAGGGCCAAGCCCCTGGCGAAATCGTAAGTATCCGGATACCAGAGTAATTCATAGTATTCCTTTATTGCACAGCTTTCCCTTATGTCGAATATGATTATGCAGCCCACCCAAAGACCGGCTCGACACATCGTCGAGCGGTTCACTGGACTCGTCGGATGTGAATTCGCTTCCGTCGGCTTCCTCCCCCGCCCTGCGGACGACGCCGAAGTGTTGTCTCAACAGGTTCCAAGCCAGGAGGAGGTGGTCCTAGAGGCGCCGCAAGGCGACCTCCCGGACTCCAGGAGTAAAGGGGATAAAACCCCCCAGGGCTCCAAGTCAGGCTCCAGGACGGACACCGCTTCGGAACCTTCAAAGGTTCCAGAGTCCGGCGGGCGACCTCCTTCCAAGAGGAGCAAGCCCACTATACCGGTGACCCCCGTCCAACCGGAGGCGTCGGACAATCTGTTGGAGGCGCCTCCATCGACGAGGGGCACCACACCATTATGAGTGCGGTGGTCTAGAAGGTTCAGTCCGCCAAGAGCGGACTGACTGAAGCTTGTACTAGCCTTTTAATAGGCTTGAGGTAAGTAAAGAATGTGTAAATAATATTACCGCATAGGCAGTAGCCCCTGATGCTCTTTTTGGCGTTCGGGAAGAAAAGCCGAATAGAGGATCAAATAAAATTCGCAGGAGTCTAACAAAAAGGAGTCAATATGCGTATGCAGGCTTCTCTGCTTGCGTCCGCCGCACTGACTTCGGAAGTGGACACGCTAAAGCAGAACCTCGAGCAGTCCGAGCAAGAGCTCGGGCGTGCCAAGAAGCAGCTCGAGGACAATGAAGGTAAGAGATACCTTGTTTATATATATATAAAAACGTGTAATTGCAAAAAATGACAGGATTATCATGGCTATTGTAGGGGCCACGTCTGAGGTGGTGACCCTTAAGCGAGCGCTAGTCGAGGCCAAGAAGAGGGCGACCGCGGAGCGCTTCGAGCGGGAGAAGTACGAGGCCCAGGCTGGCAAGGTACAGCAAGAGCTCTAGGTTCTCATGAAAAAACATGAGATTTTGGAGCGTGGCTCAAAGACGCGAGCGTCCGAGCTCGCGGCGGCTATTAAAAATGCCAAGTCTACCAAGGCCGAATCCCAGAAGGCCCTCCAGGAGTTGGATGAGGTGAAGAAGATAGCGGCGGGTAAGGCATTCTATATGAAAAGCAAACATATAAACGTGAGTTACTTGTTACTTACCCAAATCCGGAGCTCTCCAGGAGCATTTGCAGATCTTCCCCAGAGTGTGTTCGATGCCGCCGCATTCTATCGAGCCGAGGAGGGCAGCTAGACAGAGAAGGTGTTCTGGTCTCAGTATGCTGAGGCCGGACACCCCATGCCCCTGAGCGACCAGATGAATCAACTGGTCGAGCTCCACAAGGCGGCCGAACAGGCCGTGAAGGGCCTCATAGTTCGGCTGTGGCCTGGAGAGGCTCTGCCTGGGAGCTATTTTGGGCTGGTGCGGCGGCTGGTGGAGGCCTGTCCAAGGCTCAAAGTCATCAAGCGCTCCGTCTGTATTGAAGGTGCCCGTAGGGCCCTTGCCCATGCTAAGGTGCACTGGGGCAAGCTGGACGCTGAGAAGCTTGTAAAGGACGGGCCACCGCCGGGGAAAGAGCATCGCAAGCCCGAGAATTATTATAAGGATGTTCTGAAGGGTGCCTGCCTTGTGGCGGATGAATGTTCTAGGGATGTAATTTTTGAGTGAAACTTGCTCGTTTTGTCCTGTGCATTGAAAACTTGTTCATATGCGCTAAGAAAAGCTGTTGGAATTTAAAATATTACCTTCTGTGCGGCTGTTTATCAATTCTGAGAGATGGCGAGTCATCGGCTTCTGCCCCCGTGCCGCTAGTGCTGGGGTGTTCGGGGATAAACCTGAGCGCTCTTTTTCCCATATTTGGGTCCTTCGAGGGAGGCGCTCAGCCCAACGAACAAGGCAATCAGACTATAATGCGTGAACACTCTCACTTAGCCATAGAATTCTATAATTTTAAATTTCAGCGAAGCCCCTGGTATTCGGAAGACCGAGTTCGGGGCGCTATCCATGCCTTTGGCCGGACAGAGCCGACTCCTCGCTCTAAGCGGCATAAGTCTTTAGGGACTCGAAAAACCTCTCGAACAACGACCAGCTCTCGCTTCATCATGACAGTCAGTTTTAGCTTTCTCCATTGAGGTGCTCGACCCAGCTCAACTGGGGCACAATTGCAGTGGTTCTCCTAGTGCTACCTTAGCCGATATAGCGGAACGTAAGGCACCAAAACATAGGAGCCTGGCAAACCCAACTATTGACCCAAGACATGATTCGGAGCCGATGCATATAATGCTATAAGTTCGGGGTGCCGAACTTGTTAAAGTGTTCGGACTTCTCACACCATATTGAGGGATACTAAAGCCCCTGGCGTATTTTGGCCGTACCAAAGTGTACGGGTGCAACATGTCGTTAAGGAACATATATTTATAGAAAAAGAGTAATGCACAAATAGGCAAAAGCTGTGCATTGTTTATTAAAAAGGGGTGCGATCAAAGCAGAACGATACAAATAATGCGATAAGCGAAAAGGTTGGACTATTTAACATGTCCGTTCCAGGGGCAGGTTGCGGAATGGTATGCGAAATAGGTATACTGCTCGTGATAGAGACCACCTGGGAGTTCAGTAATGCGGCATGGCTTGTCTGCTTCCCTGGTTCTTGCATCGTTTGTGTGGCAATTGAACTGCCGAACAGGCCTTCCGAAAAATGGAGTCCTGAAAGTAGGAGAAAATTAAAAAATCGGCAGCCCCTGGTGCGGTTTAAGCCGTGTTTCGGGCATGTCGTGATGGTGCCCCTCCCCCTGTACCCATGGTATTTCTAGAGCGTAGTTATGTACGCGAAGCACTGGCGTCGCCTTTTTGCGAGGGCTGGGGTTGGGGCCGCATTGCTACGCCTGATCGAATCATGCCAGGCGGTCTTGTTGTGGGTTACCCCGGGCGCACTTGATGGTGTCCGGTCGTTTAATGGCCGGACTGGAGAACTGCCTGGAGAGGCTGCTTTGCACTTCCACTGCAAGGGCCGCCGTGTGCTCCTCCGTTCGAAGGGAGTGTTCGGTGTTTCCATTGACCATAATTACTCCTCGAGGGCCTGGCATCTTGAGCTTAAGGTATGCGTAGTGCGGTACCACATTGAACTTGGCAAATGCGGTTCGACCGAGCAGTGCGTGATAGCCACTGCGGAATGGGACTATGTCGAAGATTAACTCCTCGCTTCGGAAATTATCCGGAGATCCGAAGACCACTTCAATTGTGACCGAGCCTATACAGTTGGCCTCTACACCTGGTATTATGCCTTTAAAGGTCGTTTTGGTGGGCTTAATCCTCGAGGGATCGATGCCCATTTTCCGCACTGTATCCTGGTAAAGCAGGTTCAGGCTGCTGCCGCCGTCCATAAGGACTCTAGTGAGATGAAATCCGTCAATAATTGGGTCTAGAACCAATGCGGCGAATCCGCCATGACGTATGCTAATGGGATGGTCCCTTCAATCGAAGGTGATCGGGTAGGAGGACCATGGGTTGAACTTTGGGGCGACTGGCTCTACCGCGTATACGTCCCTTAACGTGCACTTCCGCTCCCTCTTGGGGACGTGGGTTGTGTATATCATGTTCACCGTCCGCACTTGTGGGGGGAAACCCTTCTGTCCACTGTTGTTCGGCGGCCGGGGCTCCTCGTCGTCATCGCTATGTAGCCCCTTGTCTATACTTTCGGCATTTAACTTGTCTGCCTGCTTGAACACCCAACAATCCCTGTTGGTGTGATTGGCCGGCTTTTCGGGGGTGCCATGTATCTGGCATAAGCAGTCGAGTATTTGGTCCAAACTAGACGGGCCCCTAGGATTTCTTTTGAATGGCTTTTTCCGCTGACCAGATTTATAGCCTCTGAATCCGGCATTAACTGCCGTATCCTCATCGTTGTCGCCGTTAATGCGGTGCTTCTGCTTGTTGCGACAGGACCTGCCACTGCTGTCCCTGGTTTCCGAATTACTAGGGTTCTTGGTCATATTGTTGCTACGAGCAAGCTAGCTGTCTTCTCCCGCGCAAAAGCGGGTCATGAGTGTCGTGAGTGCTGCCATGGATTTCGGCTTTTCCTGTCCAAGGTGCCGGGCAAGCCACTCGTCACGGATATTGTGCTTGAAGGCTGCTAGGGCCTCAGCATCTGGACAGTCGACTATTTGATTTTTCTTTGTTAGGAACCATGTCCAGAATTGCCTGGACGATTCCTCTGGCTGCTGAATTACGTGACTTAGGTCATCAGCGTCTGGGGGTCGCACATAAGTGCCCTGGAAATTGTCGAGGAATGCGGCTTCCAGGTCCTCCCAACAACTGATTGATCCTGTTGGCAAGCTGTTAAGCCAATGCCAAGCTGGTCCTTTGAGCTTGAGTGGTAGGTATTTGATGGCGTGGAAGTCATCGCCGCGGGCCATGTGGATATGAAGGAGATAATCCTCGATCCATATCGCAGGATCTGTTGTTCCATCATATGATTCGATGTTTACGGGTTTGAAACCCTCGGGGATTTGATGATCCATCACTTTGTCTGTGAAGCATAGTGGGTGTGCGGGGCCTCTGTACTGGGCTATATCACGACGTAGCTCCAATGAGCTTTGTCTACTGTGTTCGGCCCTGCCGAATTTGTGGCCGGCGTGACGGTTACCGTCCTGAGTCGTGGGGCGCCCATGCGATCCGTAGATCGATCTTGTTTGCCTTGCCTTGTCCTCCAACATATCTCGCAGGTCCGGCGCATTTTCCCGTACCTTGGTACGGGGTGCGGCTTGAGTGGATGGCCTAGAGGCCTCTCTGTCGCGGCCACAAGGTGGCCGATCGGCCGTATCGAGTGCAGGTGATGCAGGTTTAAGTGCTTCCTCCTCTAGTCGGGGTAGCAACCTGCGCTTTGGGTGGCTCTTGGATGGGTGTTCGAGTTTATTCTCTTCGGTCGCAAGGACTTCGGTCCATCTGTCGACTAGCAAGTCTTGATCAGCTCTAAGCTGTTGCTATTTTTTCTTGAGGCTTCTTGCCGTGGCCATAAGCCTGCGTTGAAAACGCTCTTGCTCGACGGGATCCTCTGGCATGACAAATTCGTCGTCGTCGAGGCTTGCCTCGTCTTCGGAGGGAGGCGTATAATTATCGTCCTCGACCTCTCTGTCTGCCGCTCTTCATGAGGGCTGGCTTCTCCATCCTCCTGTGCTAAATCTTGCTGGAGGGGGTTTTCTTCGGACTCTCCGGAGTATTATTATCTCCCGTGCTGGATTCACCGTATTTGTTTTGGCGGGATTTTGAGCGGCACCGCTGACGCCGGGCGCTTAGGCTATTTCTTGGAGGGGTCATCCTCCGTTGTTCCATCGCCATCTCCTTCTTTTGGGGTGTCCACCATGTATATGTCACATGACGAGGTGGCTTTCTAGGGCCCGATAGGCACTGGTTCTTCATCGTCTCCTGCATCGGCGTCCATACCGTCGATGTCTTTGGAGTCGAAGTCGAGCATGAAGGTTAGATCATCGACAATGGCTACAAAGTGGGTGGTGGGAGGGCTTTGAATTTCTTCATCGTCCGTAACCCAACCTTGCTGACCATAGTCCGGCCAGGGCTCTCCTGATAAAGAGAGAGACTTTAGTGTCTTCAGAATATCGCCGAAAGGCGAGTGCTGAAAGATGTCCGCGACAGTAAACTCCATGATCGGCGCCTGATCGGATTCGATCGGCAGGGGCGCGGAGGGTTCGGAGTCCGGAGAGGAGTCCGGCTCCTTGGAGTCACGAGTCTCGCAGAGTGCGGGGCTGGTGTTCGGCTCGATCGCCGTTGGGATTGCAGCCCCCGAGGCGGTGTCCAACCACCCATCCTCGATCGGCGCAACTGGCTCCGAATTAAGGGTCGAAGCCGATGCGGGTGCAGCCTCCAGGGCACTGTTCGGCGGCAGAGCCAGATCATGCTCATTGTGACAGTGCGGCGCGCTTGGCAATGGCTCGAATCCGTCGAAGATCAAGTCCCCGTGGATGTCAGCCGTGTAGTTTAAACTTCCAAATCTGACCTGACGGCCAGGGGCATAGCTTTCGATCTGCTCCAGATGGCCAAGTGAATTGGCCCACAGCGCGAAGCCGCCGAAGACGAAGATCTTTCCGGGGAGGAAGGTCTCACCCTGGACTGCATCGCTATTAACGATCGTAGGAGCCATCCAGCCTGACGGCGACGACACAGAGGAACTCTCAATGAAAGCACCAATGTCGGTGTCAAAACCGGCGGATCTTGGGTAGGGGGTCCCGAACTGTGTGTCTAGGCCAGATGGTAACAGGAGGCAAGGGACACGAAGTTTTACCCAGGTTCGGGCCCTCTCAATGGAGGTAAAACCCTACGTCCTGCTTGATTAATATTGATGATATGGGTAGTACAAGAGTAGATCTACCACGAGATCAGAGAGGCTAAACCCTAGAAGCTAGCCTATGGTATGATTGTTGTTGTGTATGTTGTCCTACGGACTAAAACCCTTTGGTTTATATAGACACCGGAGAGGGTTAGGGTTACACCAAGTCGGTTACAATGGTAGGAGATCTACATATCCGTATCGCCAAGCTTGCCTTCCACGCCAAGGAAAGTCCCTTCCGGACACGGGACGAAGTCTTCAATCTTGTATCTTCATAGTCCAGGAGTCCGGCTGAAGGTATAGTCCGGCCGTCCGGACACCCCCTAATCCAGGACTCCCTCACCAGGCATCTCAATGTTTTGCCGACAATCAACAGCGCGCCGGTGTCTGAAATTCATTCCCATTTCTTGCATGGGACCTAAGCATGCACCCAAGGACACAGATTTGGTTTTTCAACCAATTTATATGCACTGGAGCATGTGCATGTAGTTCAAATTTGAATTATGCACATAAATGCATTGAAAACTCAGTTAATGCATAAAAATATCCAAAAGAACCCCGAAAAATCAAAAAAATTGAGACAACACTCCTGTTGTTCTATGTTGACACGAGAAATTTTTTGGAAGCAATAAGGGGTAGTGGATATCGTTTCGTCCCCAAAGGTGGGACGTTCCCTACCAAAACCATGATGCTTGTTGTGAGAAGCTCTGGTTTGTGAGAAGCATATACCCCAACCTGCCCCAAACGGGACAAAAAATTTACCACGACATGTTGATTCCGCTCCATGAAAGCATGCCAAGTTTCATGAATTTTAGACGAGTTTTGGATTTACTAGAATTTAAAAACCAGGCATCTCAATGTTTTGCCGGCAATCAAGGGTGCCCTGGTGTTTGAAATTCATTCCCATTTCTTGCATGGGACCTAAGCATGCACCCAAGGACATAGATTTCACTTTCAACCAATTTATGTGCACTGGAGCATGTGCATGTAGTTCAAATTTGAATTATGCACATAATTGCATTGAAAACTCAGTTAATGCATAAAAATGTCCAAACGAACCCTGAAAAATCCCAAAAATTCACACAACACTCCTGTTGTTCTATGTTGACACGGGAATTTTTTTAAAGCAATAAGAGGCAATGGATATCGTTTTGACCCGAAAGGTGGGACGTTACCTACCAAAACCATCATGCTTGTTGTGAGAAGCTCTGGTTTGTGAGAAGCATATACCCGAACCTGCCCCAAATGGGACAAATTTTTTAGCACGTCATGTTGATGTCGCTCCATCATAGCATGCCAAGTTTCATGAATTTCAGACGAGTTTTGGATTTACTAGAATTTAAAAACCAGGCATCTCAACATTTTGCCACAATCAAGAGTGCCCTGGTGTTTGAATTTCATTCACATCTCTTGCATGGGACCTAGAAATTCACCCAAGGACACAGATTATATTTTTCAACCAACCTTAGTGCATTGGAGCATGTGCTTGTAGTTCAAATTTGAATTATGCACATAAAATTCCTAGAAAACACAGTTAATGCATAAAAATGTCCAAACGAACCCCGAAAAATCACAAAAATGACACAACACTCCTCTTGTTCTATGTTGACACTAGAAATTTTTTGAAAGCAATAGGAGGCAATGGATATCTTTTCGTCCCCAAAGGTGGGACGTTCCCTACCGAAACCATCATGCTTGTTGTGAGAAGCTCTGGTTTGTGAGAAGCTTATACCCGAACCTGCCCCAAATGGGACAATTTCTTTACCAAGGCATGTTGATGCCGCTCCATGATAGCATGCCAAGTTTCATGAATTTCATACGAGTTTTGGATTTACTAGAATTTAAAAACCAGGCATCTCAACATTTTGCCAGCAATCAACAGTGCCCTGGTGTTTGAATTTCATTCCCATCTTTTGCATGGGACCTAGAAATTCACCCAAGGACACACATGTGATTTTTCAACCAACTTTAGTGCATTGGAGCATGTGCTTGTAGTTCAATTTTGAATTATGCACATAAAATGCCTAGAAAACCTAGTTAATGTATAAAAAAGGCCAAACGAACCCCAAAAAATTCCAAGATTGAACAGAACACTCCTGTTGTTCTATGTTGACACCAGATATTTTTTGAAAGCAATTAGAGGCAATGGATATCGTCCCGTCCCCAAAGGTGGTACGTTCCCTATCGAAACCATCATCCTTCTTGTGAGAAGCTTATACCCGAACCTGCCCCAAATGGGACAAAATTTTCACCACGACATGTTGATGCCGCTCCATGATAGCATGCAAAGTTTCATGAATTTTAGATGAGTTTTGGATTTACTAGAATTAAAAAACCAAGCATCTCAACGTTTTGCCGGCAATCAACAGTGCCATGGTGTTTGAATTTTATTCCCATCTCTTGCATGGGACCTAGAAATTCACCCAAGGACACACATGTGATTTTTCAACCAACTTTGGTGCATTGGAGCATGTGCTTGTGGTTCAAATTTGAATTATGCACATAAAATGCCTAGAAAACTCAGTTAATGTATAGAAAAGGCCAAACGAACCTCGAAAAATTCATTCTCATTTCTTGCATGGGACCTAAGCATACACTGAAGGACACATATTTGATTTTTCAACCAATTTGATGCACCAGAGCATGTGCATGTAGTTTAATTTTGAATTGTGCACCTAAAATGGCTAGAAAACCAATTTAATGTATAAAATGTCCAAACGAACCCTGAATAATTCTAATTCTTTTACGACACACATATAGTTGCATGTTCATTGTAGATAAAAGGTCTAGCAATTCAAACAGCATCCATTGCCGCTGTGACCCCATTTTGTAATTCAAATCAAGTAGATCACACACAGTTTATTATCACCAACCGTGTGAGATGTAGTACAAAATATGTTAGAGCACCGTCGGTGTATAGTACGCCTATAGCTTACGCGAGAAGGTGCATCGGCTACAGTCGGCAACTGGCATGTCAAGCCACTAGCTCGCTCCCCAATAACTCCCGCCTATGCATCCCTCGCAATCTCAAAAATATCTACTGCCTGGAAGGTTTTAATGTTTGATAGCACATGATTAGTATGTGCGGACTGTAACATCCCTAGCCTTGCTATGCACTTTGACTAGCTTGGTTGCTGCATCACGTCTAAAAATTCATTTAAACCTGAATTGGGGATGTTAAACCCTAGCACCAAATGAAGTTCAAATAGGTTCAACCTAAACTAATCTTCAATGAACCCAAAATGCCCTTTGAAAATGTTCATGATTTCTGATAAAGGTGAAAACCTCTGCCAAAAATGATGAACATATTTCTAGGTCATATCTGGGTTTTTGATTTAAATCATTATGTATTTGAATTTGAGCATTTAATTACTATTAATATTTAAATTGCTTGAATAATTCTGAAACTAAATGTGGGCCACTTGGTTAATTTAGGGAGTGTCCACAAATTATTTCAGGATTTTACAAAATGCTTGGGTATTTTTACTAAAGCCAAAACAGTTGCAGATAAATAGAAAACATAAAGAAATTAGAAAACAGAGAGGGAGGGATGCTCACCTGGGCCTCACCCGTGCTGGCCTAGCCCACCTGGCCTGGTGCCAGTCATCCCTAACCTCTGCTAGTAGGCAGAGGGAGGACAGCGCACATGCGCGCAAGGCGCCACGCCTCCTGCCTGCCTGCAGCCTCCCGATGCGTCTGGACGACGCCACACGCCACCCTGGTCCCTCTCTCCCACTCCCTCATCCTTTCCCCGCCTCTGCTCCCTCTCTACAGCATGCCCGAACACCCCGCCGCACGCCGACGAGCACCACCGTAGCCACAACCATCCCAGCGCCTCCTCGTGCTGTCCCTGACGTCCGCCTCAACGCCGTGAAGCTCCCCCTCAACGAGAGCATAGCCGGACGCCCTGTCGCCTCGCCATCGACCCATCTTCTCCGCTCGGCCGCCGAGATCGCCGGCGACCTCACGTCCAGCCCATCCCCGAGCTCGCCGTTCGCTCCCCTGCACTCGCCGTGAGCCACTGACCCTTCCCCCCTCTCCGTTCTCGCTCTCATGCGCCGTAGCCACCACACCTTGCTCGCCCGCATGCGCCGCCGCCTGTGCTCGCCGCCGACATGTCTCTGGTAATCTGACGGTTCGGCCGTCGTGCTCAGCTTTCTCACCGCGCCGCGTAGAGGACGTAGGTGCCCCTCACGAGCTGCCCCGGTCACCGTAGTGTCGACCCCGTGCTCACTCGAGCTCCGACGACGACTCCGGCCACCCCAAGCCCAACCACCGCCACTACTCGACGCGGACGAGCGCCCGCGTCACGTAGATGCCCTCCGCCGGCCATTTGGTCGCCGGAGGAGGAATCCCAAGTCCCTCTATCATCTCTGGCCTTGCCGGCGACGAGCCCCGGGTCAACTTCAGCGAGTTTGACCCGGGTTGACCTAGTTTGACTGCCCCTCCGAGTCACTGACATTTGGGGCCAGCCCCTAACTAATTTCTAGACTAGTACTAATTAAAATAGGTTAGTTAGTTAGACACTGACCTATGGGCCCCACTGGTCAGGTTTGACCTGGATCGGCCCTGTTGACCGCTGACATCACAGTGACGTCATGCTGACGCAGTAATTCTTTTCTAGAATTTAAATAAATCTTAAATGGTTTATTTATTTTAGAAAATGTTTAAAACTTCTAAAATTCATAGGAATTCAACCATAACTCCAAATGAAATAAGTTATATATATATGAAAAATGATCAGAAAAATCCAATCTATCCATCTGTACTGGTTTCATGCATAATAAAGAAACTTAATCCCGCTGTTTAGTTCAAAACATGATAATGCATTATATGAGTTCATAACTTGAGTTTGAATTTGAACCCTTGGTTCAAATAAGCTCAAAACTTTCTGTCCTAGTTGCATTAGCTCAAAACAGAGAATGTTGCCATGTCATGATCATGCATCATATTGTGCATTGCATTGATTGTGTTTTCTCTCTGTTGCCGGTAACTGTTCCCTCTGAGTAAACGTGGTTCCGACAATGAGATCGATGACACCAATGAAGAACTATACTATCTTCAGAAGTGCTAGGCAAGCAACCCCCCTTGTTCATTTCAATACAATCCTACTCTCTGCTCTTGCTCTCTTTTATTGCATTAGGACAATAACATTTCAACTGTTACCTTTTCTCGGTAGTTGAACCCATTCCTTTACATGACCTGTCATTGTCACCAAATAGCTAAACCATCCTAGCATGCTTAGGAGTTGCTTGAGCTTTGTTGTGACCACTCTTCCATGCTCGCTTGCTATGCTTAGAGTTGTGTCGGGTCTGATCCATCTAGGTGATGAATTGGAATGTACATGTCCTAATAAAGAGACTTAAGTGTCTTGACCTGTTTTGGTCAAGTTGGTGATGAGAGGTCGTGTTGGAAAACATGGTGGATTGTCTTGTGATATGGCTCACAGGAATTGAGTTCCATGCTTATCAGAGAGCCTACCTTGCGGTCACACGGACATTTGCAGTCTGGTGTGCGGGCAGGTGACGCATGACACATGTGTCCGGGTGACACACGGCATGGCACAGTGTTTGGACTGGATGTAGATACGTGTTCCAAGAGGGAACATTGCTGATGGGATGGGTTCCTTTGAGTCAGGGTTAACATCATCTATTCGAATAGCCGCGTCCGCGGTAAAGGACTACTTGGTTTCTTATACAGTTCATAGACAAGTGAAAAGTGGTTACTCTAAAATGCGCAAGATAAGTGTGAGTGCTATGGATGGTGTTCTTGTAGGGAGACGGGAGCGGATCCATAGTGGTGTATTGATTGGTGAATATGTGGACTCATGTGCACCACCTCAAAAGAGTTACTTGCAGACGTAATTCAGGATAGCCACTAAGTCAAAGCTGGCTTGCTGTAGTTAAACCCCACCACCCCTTTCTTGATACTGATGCATATGTAGCTAGTTCTGATGTAAGTCTTGCTGGGTACAATTGTACTCTCGTTTGCTTAATTTATGTTTTTGCAGAGAGACTTTAGTCTCACTAGTAGTTCCGCGTGGACTTCGACGTTTAGCTTGTTACCTCAGCTACGATCTTGTACCCTATGGAGGGTCTTGTAGATAGATAGGCTTACTAGCCTTCTCTCTTTTCAGATGTCTGTACTCAGACATGTTTATGCTTCCACCTGTGCTTGTTGCTCGTATGACTTGAATGCTAGGTCATCAGACCCATCTTTGTAATATCTGGCTCTTCGGAGCCTAATGAATAAATACTTTGAGTTGTAGAGTTTTGTTGTGATGCCATGTTGTATTTGCACATATCAGCATATTGTGTGTATGATTTGAAATGATTGGCATGTGTGGAATTCGACAGCCTAGTTCTGTATCCTTGGTAGCCTCTCTTACCGGGAAATGTCTCCTAGTGCTTCCACTGAGCCATGGTAGCTTGCTACTGCTTCAGAACACTTAGGTTGGCCGGCATGTGTCCTTCGATAATGTGTCTGTCCCTTCTGGAAAATGTCACGCAGTCTCTTCCAGAGTCTTGTTAGCCCAGCTGCTACAGCCCGGATTCACTCGCTGATGACCGACACGTTTGTTGCTGGGTCATGTATGCATGTCCGTGTAAGTTAGTGCCACTTTGGGTTTATGACTAGTCATGTCGGCCCGGGTTATCTATCATATGGATGCTAGCAACACTATCATATACGTGAGCCAAAAGGCGCAAATGGTCCCGGGCCAGGTAAGGTGGCACCCGTGGGAATACCGTGCGTGAGCCCGCAAAGTGATATCATGTGTTACATGCTAGATCGATGTGACTTAGGATCGGGGTCCCGACAACTTTGATATCAGAACCTGACTGCCTATAGGATTACCAAGCCAAACCGGTCGAAGTCGAGTCTAGAAATGCTTTAGTTATGTAGGGGAATTGATTGTGGAAGGGAACATAAGGTTCTTTTTACTCCTTTACCCTATGCCCTTCTGATCCGAGTCATCTTATCTTTCCTACGAGGTTAAGGAACTAGGCCTTCTATTCTCTCTATCAGGATCACGTGTTATTAATCCATAGACTTATAGGATTGATGGATTCAAGACTCAGTTCAGTTCCTATTACTTCCGTGTGTTCATAGCTGGCCTCAGAACCTTGATATTGCGATGTTAAGTGGTTATGCCACCATTTTGCAGGATGTCTCAAATCTTTTTGAGCATTTACAACCGTTATGCTGTCCGAGTCATCCCAGGTTTCTAAATAGTCTGATGCACTTGCAAATCTTTCTTCACATTCCCGATGTTCCTTTGGGCCAGATTAACCACACTAACCAGTGTGTTGAGGTACTCCATTGCCTCGACATATATGTTAAAGCTATTATTATGAGACTAGGGTATCTTAGAGAATCACCTAGGAATCTAGCCATGTTTTGTGTTCCCAGTGTGATGATTATGGCCATCATTCTCGAAAGCATCCCGTGATGCCATTTAGTTAGTAGGGATTCTATTCCTGGGTTCTTGAACCGAAGATTCACTCTACTTATTCCGTGTTGATAGTGTTTGCTCGTTCCTTAGGATATTAGTAACCTTTGTGATAGTCCTTGAGGTCCGTGGTATTTTCCTCTTCCAAATACCATGAACTACTTGTGGCAGAAGTTCCTCGTTGAACTGAAATATCACAACCAGAGTGCTCTTGATGAGTTCTCGATTCTATGTTGTGACTCTGCCAGTTCTACCTTTCTGCATGGGTTATCTGGAAGAAATATGTTGAACTCGTTCGACATACTAATCTATGCGTCCACAACTCAGAAAATTATAAGCTCCTTTGAGTTGTCCCTCTTTAGTTGTCTTCTGACCTTCGTCTATCAATTGATAGTCAAGAGTATGCGTGCATTCGTTCATCGATGCCTATTATTCTTGTGTTCCGTCAAGCCATTCTATCTCGGAATGACTAGGAGAAACAAACTCCAGTACCTTATCCATCTCCAGGATTGGGTCAAAGCAGTTGTAATCCACAAATCAAATGCCAACCTAGCTTTTGATTCTATTCTACCCTGAAGTATTACCGTCTTATGTCAAGAATGACATGAGAATTGCACCACCTCTTATGAATTCTTGACGCAGTGATACTTCTTGCCATCATTGTTCATTCCTCGGTTCCCGTGTTATTGTAACCGGAATGCCGACAAGTGAATCATGATGTGTGAAATCAATACCCCTAGCAACTGTGTCGCTTGGTACTTAATGGACAATAATTATATTCTTAGCGTGTTGGTTACTGAACCATCATTCTAAGATTGATCGTGCTACCTAGTCCATTTTGCCTGGTGCACTCCTCGATCAACGAGTTAGGATTGTGTCAATCCCTTGCTCTTTTGATCATATCGTCTTGCCTTGAAAAGCAAGATTGTTCTCGAGCTTCATAACATATCGGTGGCTCGTGATTTTTCGAATATCTTCTTGGAAGTATCACCAGGTTGTCCCCTGGCCGTTATGTTGAGCTCGTGATCAAATGGTTTTCCTTTGAACCACCCCTTCTCCAAGAATCTGCATTGGGTACCCCTGAACTAGTTGGTTAAGCTAAACAATAACTTGGAGAGTTGGAAGATAAAAGCTTGCCTGACTTAGTTCATTCCAAAGGGCTATTTGTGTGTGTGCGTGTGTGTTGAAGAAAGATGATATCTTCATCGATTGGTCCTCGTGATCAGTTGTTGCATCTATTATCTTGTCAAAACTTTGATTTGAGTGTGGGCTATCATCAAATCAAATCAGAACCAACGATACTCGTAATGTTGTCTTACTCGTGGTTGATTCCTCGAGCATACACCATTATATCTTTTGGGTCTGACCAATGCCATCACCTTGTTCACATAGTTGTGGAATTCCACCTACATGGAAGCCTGGATGGATTGTTGTTGAGCCCATTGACAACAATTTCATCTTGTCCATGATTCATGTTGAACATCTAAGTTAGTGTTGAAAGCTTTAATAAGCATTATCTTCATGTCCCGTTCATGAAGCATATGTTCTGATGAAAGAAGTGACTTCCTCTAATACATGTGCATTTGATGCACTACAAAAGAAAGACACATCCGTGGCATTTTGGGCCGAACAATTTTTTTTCTGTCATACATATGACACTTCTATGACGATAATTGTGAAAAAACCCGGTATCATCATAGATGTGGTGGGATCCTACTTCTATGACAAAAAATCATGACAGAAAATGGGCTTTTCGTCCTGGGCGGGCCGGAGACGCAGCTGCATGACATTCTTTGGGCCGTCCATGACGGAAAAAACCGTGGTAGAAGCGAGGGGGAGGAAAATTTCGGGGAGTTCCCGGTTACGGTGGGAGGTCGGGGGCCGAGTGATGTGCGTTTCTCTCGTACACGTACGCGTGTGTGTGCGAGGCGTTGGCTCTAACTGAACCCGAGCAAGGCGTTGGGCTCTAACTGAACCCGAGCGATTGCACTGCAGGCTACGCATTACTGAACCCGAGCGATCGATCGATGGCTGTTAACTGAACCCGATCGAGCGATTCCTTCGCTACTGCTGCTAACTAAAGCCGATCGATTGGATGAACAGTGAGCGTTGCCGGGGGTGGTTTGGATGAACAGTGAGCGGTGGCGTTGCATCTGGATGAACAGGACCCCATGGTGTGGAGGGCTGGATGAACAGTAGACGGTGGAGGGGTGCCCATGGAGGGGTGGTTGAACATGACCCCATGGTGTGGAGGGCTGGATGAACACTAGACGATGGAGGGGTGCCCGTGGAGGGGTGGTTGAATAGTAGCCGGTGGAGTAGCGCGCGGTGGAGGCTGGATGAACAGGACCCGTGGAGGCTGGAGGAGGTTGACTTTGGAGAAGAACAATATCCCGTGGAGTCCCGTTTTGCGGTACGCCACACCCCTCCCGATGAACAGGACCCCCGTTTCGACCGTAGGAGGTCCGTTTCGTCTGTTTTGCGGTATGCCACACCCCTCCCGATCAACAGGACCCCTGTTTCGACCGTAGGAGGTCCGTTTCCTCTGTTTTGCAGTACGCCACACCCCTCCCGATCAACAGGACCCCCGTTTCGACCGTAGGAGGTATGTTTCCTCCGTTTTGCGGTACGCCACACCCCTCCCGATCAACAGGACCCCCGTTTCGACCGTAGGAGGTCCGTTTCCTCCGTTCTGCGGTACGCTAGGCCTCGTTTCCATTGCCTGTTCCGTCCAAGCCCTCCCGATGAACACGACCACACATTCCGTTCTGACCCAGCCAGTTGGCTCCCATGCGTTCCGTTGCCTCCCGATGAAGACGAGCATTCCGTTGCCTCCCGATGAACACAACGCATTCCGTTGCTTCCCCATGAACACGACGCATTCCGTTGCCTCCCCATGAACACGACGCATCCCGTTGCCTCCCCATGAACACGACGACGACGCTGTTTCTCCGTTCCGACCCAGCCATGTACACGTGCCCTCACCATACGTATGCGCGAGTAGGCATTCGAGACCCTGCCCGTATGTACGTATGTGGCCGTATTTTCTTTCTTACACCATGGCCGCTGTACGTATGTGTTCATGTTACGTGCGCACCTCTACTACGACACGTACGCGCCTCTACTATGACACGTGCACGCCTCTACATATATGTACATACACATTCGCGACCAGAATGACAACGCTATGTACGCTTCGACCAGGTGGGTCCCGACTGTCAGTCACTTCCTTGCCTGCGAAGATGTAGCTGGTGGGTCCCAGCAGTCAGGGGGCGAATTGTTTTTTTGCCCGGACGCACTTCCTTGCGTGCGAAGATGTAGCTGGTGGGTCCCAGCAGTCAGGGGGGCGAATCGTTTTTTTGCCCGGACGCACTTCCTTGCGTGCGAAGGTGTAGGTGGTGGGTCCCAACAGTCAGGGGGAAACATTTTTTTTCGTGAAATACAGTGGCCCGTCCGGTGGGTCCCTGCTGTCAGGTGGAGGAATCATTATTTTCCGCGTAATAAGGCGGCACTTCCTTGCTGCCGCCTTGGACCCACCTGTCAGCCTCTCCATGTATAGTCCATGTCCGATGGAAGTCATTCCTTGACCACATTGACCACGCCGCGCCGAGAGCACCAGGGCGGTGGACGACGGCGAGGCCTAGGAAGGGGACGACGCGGAGCTGGTGAAGACGCGTCAGTGGATGCCCATGCAGAGAGGAGTATG
Organism: Triticum urartu; assembly: GCF_056163025.1. NCBI lineage: Eukaryota > Viridiplantae > Streptophyta > Magnoliopsida > Poales > Poaceae > Triticum > Triticum urartu. Next base: position 422,726,280 of record NC_141873.1, on the reverse strand, counting down.
AGGGTTCACTCGTTCGGCTGTGGTGTGAGGCTGCCGTCGCCGCAGGGCCTGGCCAGCGGTGGGAATAGTAGGGGGCGGTGAGGACTCCGTGGCAGCACAACCGGCCACGGGAGGCAGGAGCAGGCGGCACGACCGGCGCTGCTTTGGGCGGCTGGAGCAAGAAGACTAGAGGTTGAAGAAGCACTATGGCCGTTGGATGGACATCATACGGTCACTAGAGCTAGAATCGTTCATATTGACTAAGTTGACAAAGCCCTCCGTCCCCGTCAACTTAGTAGGCCCACAAGTCAGCCTCCCACCAAGGTGGGTCCCAGCTAGCAGGGGGAGTATTCATTTTTTGTGCGTAATAAGGAGGCACTTCCGGTGGGTCCGAGCTGATAGCGGGGGGAACGTTTTTTCACGAAATACGGTGGCCCGTCCGATGGGTCCCAGCAGTCAGGGGGGAAATGTTTTTTTGCGAAATAAGGTGGCCCGTCCGGTGGGTCCCCGCTATCAGGTGGAGGAATAATTATTTTGCGCATAATAAGGAGGCACTTACTTGCGGCCGCCGTGGTCCCAACTGTCAGCCTCTCCACGCATAGTACTCTTCCAATGGAAGTCGGTCGTTGACCACGTTGACCACGCCGTGCCGAGAGCACCAGGGCGGTGGATGACGGCGAGGCCTAGGAAGGGGATGACGTGGAGCCGGGGAAGACACATTAGTGGAAGCCCGTGCGGAGAGGAGTATGAGGGTTCACTGATTCGGCTCCGGTGTGAGGCTGCCGTCGCTGTAGAATAACAGGGGGTGTGGGTGAGTGGAGGGATGGCCTGGCCAGCGGTGGGAGTAGTATGGGGGCGGTGAGGCCTCCGCGGCAGCACAACTGGCCACGGGAGGCAGGAGCAGGCGGCACGACCGGCGTTGCTTTGGGTGGCTGGACAAAGAAGACCAGAGGTTGAAGAAGCACTACGGCCGTTGGATGGACATCGTATGGTCATTGAAGCTAGAATCGTTTATATTGACTAAGTTGACAAAGGCCTTGGTACGCTCCAATAGTAGGCCCACAGGTCAGCCTTCGAAATGGTGCGCCCCAGATGTCAGGAGGAGGAATCATTTTTTGGACGACCGAAGCTAAGAATATCCGAGATTGAAGAAGAAGCATGACATCTGTTGGATAGACATCCAACGGCCACTGCTGCTAGAACCATGTGTTGACTATAATAAGTTGACAAAGCCTTGCATACGCGTCAACTTATTTTTTTAGGGGACGCATCACTTAGTAGGCCCACAAGTGTGTGGCAGAGAACTTATAGCCCATTTGCGTTTTGTAAGAATGTACAACCCATTTTTGAATTCTAATGGAATTTACAACAGCCCATTTATAGTTTATTAAAAGTACATCCCATTTTCTAGCTAGGACAATGATTAATAATTTCAACCAACTGTTGAAGATAGAATTCAATAAAATTTCCCACATTTTGATGGGATCCGAAATATTTTTATCCCGAAATATCTAGTCAGATTAAATATAAATTTGTATTACGTAAAAATCCAACGAAACATTGCGCGCGCAATAATGAAAATTTAAGATTTTCAAAATCCATAAATAATATTTTATAAACTAATTTCATGTTTGGTGTATTTTTTATAGTTACTGCCCAGTTTTTATAATTACGTCCCATTTATTATTTTTAAAGCCCATTTTCCTGTTAAGCCTAATGCATCCCTCCTAGGAAAGATTTGCAGCCCAGCGGGGTGGAGAATAACAAGTTGACCTTGCCTGGGTATTCCTCAAAAAGATGTATAGCTGGGCTAGCCATTTTCATCTTGAAAAAATTAGTATCTAGGCTGGATATCTGGCCTGGGCTAGACGGGCCACAGCCCGCCCAGTTAATACCCTGCTCTCCTCTAAACAACAACGAAATCATCGCCAAGAAAAACTCTGCAGTGCTCACGCCTAAAAAACACAAATACTGCTCGAGCTGCTTGGTCCCAGCTGTTGGCCGCACCTTGTGCAATTCTCTTGTTTATATTGACTACAAAGGTTGACAACGGTGTGGGACCATGATGTCAGGAAACCAGGAGAAAGCAAAAAAATATAGTTGTACATAATAAGGAGGCACTTGCGTACGTACGGCTATGGCCCTAGTGGGTCCCTAGTGTCATCCAGTCAAAATAAAAGTCATCTCCTGAATCCTCATGTTCGTTGATGATGTTAACAACGCTCGACGCCACGGCGAGCGCAACAACTCGAAGGACAATGGAGAGGGCCTCGCGGGCCCTACGGATGGTCTGATACAGCACCCGCTGCTCATTCAGGAAGCCAGGATCATCGGACACCTATGAGAACCTTCGAGAAACTGAGACAGCATGAAACGGTAAGGCCGCGCTTGGGAGCTCTGGTTTATTTCAAACCTGTATTAACATACAAGTGTAATTTACTCGTCATCAGAAACAACGCGTAAAATACAGGCGTAATGAAACCGAGGGCCCGAGGTCTGTAAGTAAAATCGGTGGGTTACGCGTGTAATTTGAGAGACCAGTGTATATTTTACGATCACTGCTATATGGACGACATTACCAGACGATACATGCACGACGTGCGTATCATGCCATCCATGGGCAAAGCTGAAAGAGCAGCTAACGGCTGGATTAGCAGTCATCCGAGTGACATTTAGCGTTTTTATCGTGTGTGAAGTACTTCCGATATTTTACTAGTCGAAATCGACCAACCAAGTGCCTTCGCCCGAGACCATCTGCTTTAATTTACAAGGGTCAGTTTTACAAGCGCTTTTGGCTGGAAAACGACGATCCAATCACGGCCTAATATCATGAGTTGGTCGAAAGATCATATGGTTTCACGTCTAACCTACCCGACTTATTGTATAGGCTATGAATGAAACATCAGACAATGAACTTCTTAAGCACGGAAACAACAGAAGAGGATGATCTTCTTAACAAGCAAATCACTAGCATTAGATCGACATGCAAAACAATACGAAGCATTATTCTCAGGAGGCACGGTGAACAGCTCGTGATGTTGCATGCCACAACATTCCAAGCTCAACTTTGCAATCAAACACAAGGCCTGGCATTACATAGACAATATTCAGAACAAACTCTTAGCACAGGAATATCTCAGCAGAGTAACTATTTACTTCTAAACTGAACACAGGAATAGGAAAAAACACTCGACGCTGCTCACAGCAAGGGCGTCCCAGTCAAAAATATCAAATGCATGCCTTCTGGCTAACATCAATGAGCAAATTTTGACAAGGTTTTCCAATTCCAATATATTAAACTAACGTCTTCTTGCTAACATAAATGATTAAACTTTGACAAGCTTTTCCCATTCAAAATATGTAATGCCTATGATCGTGGAGTCCTGTCGTAGCTTCTTGTACTTGTTTGGGCACTTTTTGCCCAGGGCACTCCATGTGTTGTTAAATTGCCAATGGTCTCTGCAGACTAGTCATGTCACCGGTGTCTAATAATACTCTGTAAAGCTTCTCGGTCATTCCGTCTGTAATGTAGCGCAAACAGTGACTGCTTCTTTCTGCAAAGTGGAACGACCAACTGGACCCAGTAATGCAGCAGTTTGCCTTGGACACATTGGCTCCTTTTGTGCAGTTCAACTAAAATCGAAGTCGGAATAAAACCAAGCTTTAATTTTGAAATCCCTGTAAGCAACAATAGGTATAAGGGAAACAATTACTGAGAAATAACGGTTGATGACTTGTACTCCCAGAAGAAAAGCATCTACTGATCTACTTTATCTTAATGGGAAACAAAGCAGGAGACTAGCAATTCTCCATCAGTGTGATTCATTCATATTGACCGAGACATTATCTTAAAAATGCCTTGTTTCAACATGTATAAAGAACGACAAAGCAGAAAAGTACCATTCCTAAAACAATGCAACTGATTCATTTTAACAGAGACATTATATACCTTGGTTAAACATGTAGAAAGAACTACAAAGCAGGATAACACCATTCCTAACAAGTGTTGCAGTTTTGAACTAAGATTCAATAGTTAATTAATTCTGAGAGTGGCATTGCTTAATTTTACCAGCGGCATTAGATTAACGAAAAGCATAAACAGTTCCAGGGGAGAGTGGGCGCAACAACAATATGTGCTTCCATCTACTTATAAAGGGGGTGATGCAGAGTTTGTTGTAACAAAGCAACAAGCATAATGTCTGGGTTGGTCCCATTTTTGTTCACTACTTAATGGGAAAAGATAGCAATACAATAGCTTCAATTCAACATTTATTTAAAACAGTACCAATACAAGTAGCACAACATCTCAAAGCACACTGCACAATCATGTGGATGAAGGCCTGTACTAACCTTTCATGAGATGGACAAGATAAAATATGAATCTGCCAACACGAATAGGAAATCCAATCTCGTTTTGTGCAGTTGCACTGAAATCAAGCAAAGTGTTTCGCGTAGCAAAGCAAGATGTCACAATAGCAACAAGTTGAATAGATATCCCTGTTTAAACAGAGGCAAAAAGGGAATCAATTACTGGCTAATAAAGGAGGATGAAACATGCGGCCACAAAAATGGTAATCCCGCCAATCCCTAACAAGTGTTGCAGTTTTGAAATAAGATGCAGTAGTTAATTCTAAGAGTGGCATCAATTACTGGCTTATAAAGGGGGTGATGCTGAATTTGTTGTAACAAAGCAACAAGCATCATGTCTGGGTTGGTCCCATTTTTGTTCACTACTTAATGGGAAAAGACAGCAATACAATAGCTTCAATTCAACATTTATTTAAAACAATAACAAAACAAGTAGCACAACATCTCAAAGCACACTGCACATCATGTGGTTGAGACCAAGATTTGAAAAAACTCGCCACGAAGACTGGAATCAAATCTCGATCTCCTTTTGTGCAGTTCCACCAAAATTAAGCAAAGTCACCGGTGCGACATTCAAGTTGAACTGCACAAAACACTCTTAAAACACAAGTGTTTCGAGTAGCGAAGCAAAATGTCGCAATAGCAACAAGTTGAATTGATACCCCTATTTTAATAGAGGCAAAAAAGGAAACAACTACTTGCCGATAAAGGAGGATGAAACAAATGGTGACAGAAAGAAGCATCTAACTTATCTTGGATGGAAAACAAAGTAGGACACTAGCATTTCTAAAACGGTTGCATTGATTCATATTAACAGAGACATTCTCTTGAAACAACATTCGTTAAAAAATGTAATTTACTTTTAACAGTGGCATTGCTTCAATTTTCCGGCGGCATTCTTAGATTAACAACAACAAAATAGCTGTATGGGACATGCCAGCACCATGTGCGTCCACACGTATAAATGGGTGATGCAGAGTATGTAGCCAAGCAGCATATATGCGCTGGTCCCATATTTGTTCTCTTTGAACCTTCTTCCTATCTGAGGGCAGCAAATCTAGTCCTGCGCAAACTACCCGACCCCCTAGTTTCTTTCCCTTTTCTACAAAGAGATCAGTTCCTTATAGATGTGTGTACTGGGTTACCCCCTTTTTCCCTTTTCGACCTACAAAGCGGCTGGATAGCCAGTCTATACTACTTTCCGCCCCTCCTTTCCTCATTGAACCACGTCCTAGATTCTTGCTCCAGCCGACCGCACCCTTCTTTCCTCTTTGAACCAAGACCTAGATTCGACTACAGATCGAAAAAGATCCACATGCAGCTAGAGCAATGACGGTTTCAAAGAAACTTATACCTTAGGGTCATCGGGATGTGGCTAGGCGTGCGGCAGGAGGCCGGATCTGCCCACACTACGTACGGCAGCGAGGAAGAAGGGGTCGGTCACCCTCCCGCATAGGCGCTGGGTGAAAGAGAACAACGCAGCCGGCAGTGGATTGCCTCCCTTGCCGAAGGCGATAGAGTGAACGCTGCACCTCCTCCCCTTCCCGGTGCGGCGGGATACGAACGCCTCCTTCACCAGCTGTGAGGGGGGAGAGAGTTACAAGAGGCCAACACAGTCTTGTTTAGATCTGGTGAAGAGAGGGTGAGAGACTGTGAATATAGCAAACCCTAGCAAATGAACGTTAAGCCTCCAACGTGTAACATATATGTAGTGCGGCGAGCGTGTGGAGAGTGCAAACCCTAGCGAACAAGCGCTGAGGCTCCCGCTTATATATAATTATATATACTACTGTAGTACGGACTGAGCTCCGGTGTAGGGGAACGTAGCATAAATTCAAAATTTTCCTACGTGTCACCAAGATCTATCTATGGAGAAACTAGCAACGAGGGGAAGGAGAGTGCATCTACATACCCTTGTAGATCTCTAAGCGGAAGCGTTCAAGAGAACGGGGTTGATGGAGTCGTACTCGTCGTGATTCAGATCACCGATGATCCTAGTGCCGAATGGACGGCACCTCCGCGTTCAACACACGTACAGCCCGGTGACGTCTCCCATGCCTTGATCCAGCAAGGAGAGAGGGAGAGGTTGAGGAAGACTCCATCCAGCAGCAGCACAACGGCGTGGTGGTGGTGGAGGAGCGTGGTAATCCTGCAGGGCTTCGCCAAGCACCACGGGAGAGGAGGACTTAGGAGAGAGGGAGGGGCTGCACCAAAGGCATAAGGGGTTGGTGTCTCAAGTTCCTCCTCTCCCCCACTATATATAGGAGGGCCAAGGGGGGGTGGTGCGCCAGCCTAGGAGATCCAATCTCCTAGGTGCGGCAGCCAAGGGGAGGTTTCCCTCCCCCCAAGGCACCTAGAGGTGCCTTCCACCATTGGGACTCTTCCCTTATGTGGAACCCTAGGCGCATGGGCTTTTGGGGCTGGTGCCCTTGGCCCATCTAGGCCAAGGCACACCCCTTACAGCCCATGTGCCCCCCCGGGACAGGTGGCCCCACCCGGTGGGCCCCCGGGACCCCTCCGGTGGTCCCGGTACAATACCGATAACCCCGAAACTTGTCCCGATGGCCGAAACAGCACTTCCTATATATAATTCTTTACCTCCGGACCATTCCGGAACTCCTCGTGACGTCCGGGATCTCATCCGGGACTCCGAACAACATTCGGTAACCACATACAAACTTCCTTTATAACCCTAGCGTCATCGAACCTTAAGTGTGTAGACCCTACGGGTTCGGGAGACATGCAGACATGACCGAGATGTTCTCCGGTCAATAACCAACAGCGGGATCTGGATACCCATGTTGGCTCCCACATGTTCCACGATGATCTCATAGGATGAACCACGATGTCAAGGACTTAATCAATCCCGTATACAATTCCCTTTGTCTATCGGTATGTTACTTGCCCGAGATTCGATCGTCGGAATCCAATACCTAGTTCAATCTCATTACCGGCAAGTCTCTTTACTCGTTCCGTAACACATCATCCCGTGATCAACTCTTTGGTCACATTGCGCATATGATGATGTCCTACCGAGTGGGCCCAGAGATACCTCTCCGCTTACACGGAGTGACAAATCCCAGTCTCGATTCGTGCCAACCCAACAGACACTTTCGGAGATACCTGTAATGCACCTTTATAGTCACCCAGTTACGTTGTGACGTTTGATACACCCAAAGCATTCCTACGGTATCCGGGACTTGCACAATCTCATGGTCTAAGGAAATGATACTTGACATTAGAAAAGCTTTAGCATACGAACTACACGATCTAGTGCTATGCTTAGGATTGGGTCTTGTCCATCACATCATTCTCCTAATGATGTGATCCCGTTATCAATGACATCCAATGTCCATGGTCAGAAAACCGTAACCATCTATTTGATCAACGAGCTAGTCAACTAGAGGCTTACTAGGGACATGGTGTTGTCTATGTATCCACACATGTATCTGAGTTTCCTATCAATACAATTATAGCATGGATAATAAACGATTATCATGAACAAGGAAATAATATAATAATAATAAATTTATTATTGCCTCTAGGGCATATTTCCAACAGTCTCCCACTTGCACTAGAGTCAATAATCTAGTTCACATCGCCATGTGATTAACATTCACAGGTCACATCGCCATGTGACTAACACCCAAGAGTTTACCAGAGTCAGTAGTCTAGTTCACATCACTATGTGATTAACACTCAATGAGTTCTAGGTTTGATCATGTTGCTTGTGAGAGAGGTTTTAGTCAACGGGTCTGAACCTTTCAGATCCGTGTGTGCTTTACAAATCTCTATGTCATCTCCTAGATGTAGCTACCACGTTCTATTTGGAGCTAATCCAAATAACTGTTCTACTTGGAGCTATTCTAAATTATTGCTCCATTATACGTATCCGGCATCTCTACTCAGAGCTATCCGGATAGGTGTTAAGCTTGCATCGACGTAACCCTTTACGACGAACTCTTTTACCACCTCCATAATCAAGAAAATTCCTTAGTCCACTAGTTACTAAGGATAACTTTGACCGCTGTCTTGTGATCCATTCTTGGATCACTCTTGTACCCCTTGACTGACTCATGGCAAGGCACACTTCAGGTGCGGTACACAGCATAGCATATTGAAGAGCCTACGTCTTAAGCATAGGGGACGACCTTTGTCCTTTCTCTCTATTCTGCCGTGGTCGAGCTTTAAGTCTTAACTTCATACCTTACAACTCAGGCAAGAACTCCTTCTTTGACTGATCCATCTTGAACACCTTCAAGATCATGTCAAGGTATGTGCTCATTTGAAAGTACCATTAAGCGTTTTGATCTATCCTTATAGATCTTGATGCTCAATGCTCAAGTAGCTTAATCTAGGTTTTCCATTGAAAAACACTTTCCAAATAACCCTATATGCTTTCCAGAAATTCTACGTCATTCTGATCAACAATATGTCAACAACATATACTCATCAGAAATTCTATAGTGCTCCCACTCACTTCTTTGGAAATACAAGTTTCTCATAAACTTTGTATACACCCAAAGTCTTTGATCATCTCATCAAAGCATACATTCCAACTCCGAGATGCTTACTCCAGTCCTTAGAAGGATTGCTGGAGCTTTGCATACTTATTAGCATCTTTCAGGATTGACAAAACCTTCCGGTTGTATCACATACAACCTTTCCTCAAGAAAATCGTCGAGGAAACAATGTTTTGACATCCTATCTGCAAGATTTCATAAATAATGCAGTAATCGCTAATATAATTCCAACAGACTCTTAGCATCGCTACGAGTGAGAAAGTCTCATCATAGTCAACTCCTTGAACTTGTCAAAAAACATCTTAACGACAAGTCGAGCTTTCTTAATGGTGACATTTACCATCATTGTCTGTCTTCCTTTTAAAAATCCATATGTACCTAACAGCCTTACGACCATCAAGTAGTTCTTCCAAAGTCTACACTTTGTTTTCATACATGGATCCTATCTCGTATTTTATGGCCTCGAGCCATTTATCGGAATCCTGGCCCACCATCGCTTCTCCATAGCTCGTAGGTTCATTGTTGTCTAGCAACATGATTTCCAAGACAGATTACGTACCACTCTGAAGTAGTATGCATCCTTGTCATCCCACGAGGTTTGGTAGTGACTTGATCTAAAGTTTCATGATTCATAAGCTTCCACTTCAATTGGTGTAGGTGCCACAGGAACAACTTCCTGTGCCCTGCCACACACTAGTTGAAGAGTCGGTTCAATAACCTCATCAAGTCTCCACCATCCTCCCACTCAATTCTTTCGAGAGAAACTTTTCCTCGAGAAAGGACCCGATTCTAGAAACAATCCCTTATTGCTTTCGAATCTGAGACAGGAGGTATACCCAACTGTTTTGGGTGTCCTATGAAGATGCATTTATCCGCTTTGAGTTTGAGCTTATCAGCCTGAAACTTTTTCACATAAGCGTCGCAGCCCCAAACTTTTAAGTAATGACAACTTGGGTTTCTTTAAACCATAGTTCATACAGTGTCATCCCATCGGAATTATGTGGTGCCCCTTTTAAAGTGAATGTGGTTGTCTCTAATGCCTAACCCATAAACTATTGTGGTAATTTGATAATAGACATCATGGTATGCATCATATCCAATAGGGTGCAGTTATGATGTTCGGACACACCATCACATTATGGTGTTCCAGGCTGTATTAGTTGTGAAACAATTTTCACAATGTCTTAATTCTGTGCCAAACTCGTAATTCAGATATTCATCTCTATGATCATATCATATATCTTTTTATCCTCTTGTCACGACGATCTTTCAACTTCACCCTGAAATTACTTGAACCTTTCAATAATTCAGACTCGTGATTCATCAAGTAAATATACTCAACATCTACTCAAATCATCTGTGAAGTAAGAACATAACGATATCCACTACATGCCTCAGCACTCATTGGACTGCATACATCAAAATGTATTACTTCCAACAAGTTGCTTTCTAGTTCCATTTTACTGAAACCGAGGCTTTCAGTCATCTTGCCCATGTGGTATGATTTGCATGTCTCAAGTGATTCAAAATCAAGCGAGTACAAAACGGTCCATTTGCATGGAGTTTCTTCATGCATATATACCAATAGACATGGTTCGCATGTCCCAAACTTTTCAAAAACGAGTGAGCCCAAAAGATCCATCAACATGGAGCTTCTTCATGCGTTTTATACCGATATGACTTATGTGGCAGTGCCACAAGTAGGTGGTACTATCATTACTATCTTTTGGCATGAACATGTGTATTACTACGATCGAGATTCAATAAACTATTCATTTCAGGTGTAAGACCATTGAAGGTATTATTCAAATAAACAGAGTAACCATTATTCTCCTTAAATGAATAACCGTATTGCGACAGACATAATCCAATCATGTCTATGCTCAATGCAAACACCAATCTCGATGATAGAGGGAGCGCACGATATTTGATCAACCTTGGAAATACTTCCAACACATATCGTCATCTCACCTTTAGCTAGTCTCCGTCTATTCCGTAGCTTTTATTTCGAGTTACTAACACTTAGCAACCGAACCGGTATCTAATACCCTGGTGCTACTAGGAGTACTAGTAAAGTACACATCAACACAATGTATATCCAATATACTTCTATCGACCTTGCCAGCCTTCTCATCTACCAAGTATCTAGGGTAATTCTACTCCAGTGGCTGTTCCCCTTATTACAGAAGCACATAGTCTCGGGTTTGGGTTCAACTTTGGGTTTCTTCACTAGAGCAGCAGCTAAATTGTTGTTCCATGAAGTATCCCTTTCTTGCCCTTGCCCTTCTTGAAACTAGCGGTTTTACTAACCATCAACGATTGATGCTCCCTTTTGATTTCTACTTTCATGGTGTCAAACATTGCGAATATCTCAAGGATCATCATATATGTCCCTGATATATTATAGTTCATCACGAAGCTCTAGCAGCTTGGTGGTAAGGACTTCGGAGAAACATCACTATCTCATCTGGAAGATCAACTCCCACTCGATTCAAATGATTGTTGTACTCAGACAATCTGAGCACAAGTTCAACAATTGAGCTTTTCTCCTTAGTTTGCAGGCTAAGAAAATCATCGGAGGTCTTATACCTCTTGACGTGGGCACGAGCCTGAAATCCCAATTTCAGCCCTCAAAACATCTCATATGTTTTGCGACGTTTCAAAAACATCTTCGGTGCCTCAACTCTAAACCGTTTAACTGAACTATCACGTAGTTATCAAAATGTGTATGTCAAATGTTCGCAACATCCACAGACAACGTTCGAGGTTCAGCACACTGAGCGGTGCATTAAGGACATAAGCCTTCTAAGAAGCAATGAGGACAATCCTCAGTTTACGGACCTTGTCCGCATAATTGCTACTATCAACTTTCAACTAAAATTTTCTCTAGGAACATATCTAAAACATAGAACTGAAGCGTGAGCTACGACATAATTTGCAAAGATCTTTTGACTATGTTCAGGATAATAAAGTTCATCTTATGAACTCCCACTTAGATAGACATCCCTCTAGTCATCTAAGTGATTACATGATCCGAGTCAACTAGGCCGTGTCCGATCATCACGTGAGACGGACTAGTCAACGTCGGTGAACATCTTCATGTTGATCGCATCTTCTATACGACTCATGCTCGACCTTTCGGTATTCTGTGTTCCGAGGCCATGTCTGTACATGCTAGGCTCGTCAAGTTAACCCTAAGTGTTTTGCATGTGTAAAACTGTCTTACACCCGTTGTATGTGAACGTAAGGATCTATCACACCCGATCATCACGGCGTGCTTCGAAACGACGAACTGTAGCAACGGTGCACAGTTAGGGGAGAACACTTCTTGAAATTTTAATGAGGGATCATCTTATTTACTACCGTTGTTCTAAGCAAATAAGATGTATAAACATGATAAACATCACATGCAATCAAATAGTGACATGATATGGCCAATATCATATAGCTCCTTTGATCTCCATCTTGGGGCTCCATGATCATCTTGTCACCGGCATGACACCATGATCTCCATCATCGTGTCTTCTTGAAGTTGTCACATCATCTATTACTTCTACTACTACAGCTAACGGTTAGCAATAAAGTAAAGTAATTACATGACGTTTAAGTTGACACGCAGGTCATAAATAAATAAAGACAACTCCTATGGCTCCTGCCGGTTGTCATACTCATCGACATGCAAGTCGTGATTCCTATTACAAGAACATGATCAATCTCATACATCACATATATCATTCATCACATCCTTTGGCCATATCACATCACATAGCATACCCTGCAAAAACAAGTTAGACGTCCTCTAATTGTTGTTTGCATGTTTTACGTGGCTGCTATGGGTTTCTAGCAAGAACGTTTCTTACCTACGCAAAGACCACAACGTGATATGCCAATTGCTATTTACCCTTCATAAGGACCCTGTTCATCGAATCCAATCCGACTAAAGTAGGAGAGACAGACACCCTCTAGCCACCTTATGCATCTAGTGCATGTCAGTCGGTGGAACCAGTCTCATGTAAGAGTACATGTAAGGTCGGTCCGGGCCGCTTCATCCCACGATGCCGCCGAATCAAGATAAGACTAGTAACGGCAAGCATATTGAACAAAATCAACGCCCACGACTACTTTGTGTTCTACTCGTGCATAGAAACTACGCATAGACCTAGCTCATGATGCCACTGTAGGGGAACGTAGCATAAATTCAAAATTTTCCTACGTGTCACCAAGATCTATCTATGGAGAAACTAGAAACGAGGGGAAGGAGAGTGCATCTACAAACCCTTGTAGATCGCTAAGCGGAAGCGTTCAAGAGAACGGGGTTGATGGAGTCGTACTCGTCGTGATTCAGATCACCGATGATCCTAGTGCCGAACGGATGGCACCTCCGCGTTCAACACACGTACAGCCCGGTGACGTCTCCCATGCCTTGATCCAGCAAGGAGAGAGGGAGAGGTTGAGGAAGACTCCATCCAGCAGCAGCACAACGGCGTGGTGGTGGTGGAGGAGCGTGGCAATCCTGCAGGGCTTCGCCAAGCACCACGGGAGAGGAGAAGGACTTAGGAGAGAGGGAGGGGCTGCACCAAAGGCATAAGGGGTTGGTGTCTCAAGTTCCTCCTCTCCCCCACTATATATAGGAGGGCCAAGGGGGGGTGGTGCGCCAGCCTAGGAGATCCAATCTCCTAGGTGCGGCAGCCAAGGAGAGGTTTCCCTCCCCCCCAAGGCACCTAGAGGTGCCTTCCACCATTGGGACTCTTCCCTTATGTGGAACCCTAGGCGCATGGGCTTTTGGGGATGATGCCCTTGGCCCATCTAGGCCAAGGCGCACCCCTTACAGCCCATGTGGCCCCCCGGGACAGGTGGCCCCACCCGGTGGGCCCCCGGGACCCCTCCGGTGGTCCCGGTACAATACCGATAACCCCGAAACTTGTCCCGATGGCCGAAACAGCACTTCCTATATATAATTCTTTACCTCCGGACCATTCCGGAACTCCTCGTGACGTCTGGGATCTCATCCGGGACTCCGAACAACATTCGGTAACCACATACAAACTTCCTTTATAACCCTAGCGTCATCGAACCTTAAGTGTGTAGACCCTACGGGTTCGGGAGACATGCAGACATGACCGAGACGTTCTCCGGTCAATAACCAACAGCGGGATCTGGATACCCATGTTGGCTCCCACATGTTCCACGATGATCTCATCGGATGAACCACGATGTCAAGGACTTAATCAATCCCGTATACAATTCCCTTTGTCTATCGGTATGTTACTTGCCCGAGATTCGATCGTCGGAATCCAATACCTAGTTCAATCTCGTTACCGGCAAGTCTCTTTACTCGTTCCGTAACACATCATCCCATGATCAACTCTTTGGTCACATTGCGCATATGATGATGTCCTACCGAGTGGGCCCAGAGATACCTCTCCGCTTACACGGAGTGACAAATCCCAGTCTCGATTCGTGCCAACCCAACAGACACTTTCGGAGATACCTGTAATGCACCTTTATAGTCACCCAGTTACGTTGTGACGTTTGATACACCCAAAGCATTCCTACGGTATCCGGGAGTTGCACAATCTCATGGTCTAAGGAAATGATACTTGACATTAGAAAAGCTTTAGCATACGAACTACACGATCTAGTGCTATGCTTAGGATTGGGTCTTGTCCATCACATCATTCTCCTAATGATGTGATCCCGTTATCAATGACATCCAATGTCCATGGTCAGGAAACCGTAACCATCTATTTGATCAACGAGCTAGTCAACTAGAGGCTTACTAGGGACATGGTGTTGTCTATGTATCCACACATGTATCTGAGTTTCCTATCAATACAATTATAGCATGGATAATAAACGATTATCATGAACAAGGAAATAATATAATAATAATCAATTTATTATTGCCTCTAGGGCATATTTCCAACATCCGGTGCCTTCACTGCACCTACTTTTGGCTGTATGACAGGTGAGCCGGCCACATTTTGGGCCCGCGTGTCATAAATCCAAAGGCAAGTGCACTAAGTAAATGAAGCTACGTCCATATAGTACTATCGTGTATACGACTAATATATAGTGGAGTGGTTTTCTTATTCTCTCCATAACAATCGTTTCAAATTGTGTAAGTACGAAACGAAACTCTTTATTTAATGTACAGTGAAGAAAACTAGTACTACTTCCGATGAACTAACGATCCACGCCCACCTGTCCTGGTCGCACTTCCTGTCCTTCACATGTGGTACACTACCCTCCCTTAAGTGAACAACCACACATGCGCCAAATTATCGGAAACGTGTGAGAGTGTGTACAAATAAAGAATTTTAATTTCAATTATCGGAAAGGTTTGAGAGTATTACAAAGTTTGACTTCAGTCAAATCAAATATGCAGAGTAAATAAAAATGGAGGGCTACTACGTCCATCCAGGTTTTTAGTCCACAGCATTTTTTAAATCAAAGTTAATAGCTGGACAAATAAAATTACAGGGGAGCTGGAGAAAAAGTTGTGAGAAGGCTTAGAAATCAATACAAAACTTATACTCTTAGTACCAACGTCGATCCTTCTTCGAGGAAACATTTGGTTCATAGCCAATTGTGTGATAAAATTGCACCAACATGAAAGACGACTACGTCTCCAACGCAACCAAGGTGAACTGACGAAGGATATCATCTTTGTGTGTAACAAGCAAAGAGCACTGATGGAAGACAACTTGTTTTTCTTTGAAAATTGATCAGCTTCACCAGCTGACGCAACCACGAGGCGCAACCATGAGCATCGATATGTCATCGTGGTGATGCATCATCTATTTGGCATCAAGTTTGGGTGAGGCACCTATGAAGTTCGACAAATCCTCACTATGGTCTGTTTCTTCTCAGTAATCAAGCTTGAGAAAGGAAGAACCACGTGGCAGAGGACAGTGAGGCGGAACAACAATGGCCATCCAATTTTGTGCAGTTCCACTAAAATTGAGGAAGACATGCCCGGGTATGGAGACACGCATCGCTGTTTCCAAAAATATAAAAAAGGGTTAGCAACGCCATCTCAATTGTCAATAAGAATTAACGAAAAGTACACCAACAAACAAAAGCATCACAATTATCTTGATGGGAACTAAACCAGGATACCCGAGAAAAAAACATTTCTTCATTTAACCAGTGATAATACTACCACCATATGGACAATGACCGCACAACCACCATGTACTATTTGTCGAAACAACATGTATACCTCCACTGAGGCATAAATCAGGACAACTTTTCGAGTGGCATTTCCTCTATAATAGTACTAGTAGGTGATGTTGGACCAGCCGACGAACCCTAGATACTATGCATGGGGAGCTGGGGAGTAGCCGCATAGAAGAAAACCCGCACGCACTGACCTGGGGAGCTGGACCAGTACAAGAAGTTATACCTCAGGTGGGCGAGATGTCGTTTAGGCGGGCGGGATCTGCCCACACGACGGCAGCGAACAAGGGCGCGGAGGATCTTCGTCCGCGCTGGCTCCGAGAGGACGGTGCGCATCGGCTTCCTGCGTCGCCGACGGCGACAACGTCAACGCTGCACCTCCTCACCTCCCGCAGCGGACGGGATTCAGCCAGATCTGTGACCACCAGTGAGGAGAGAGAGAGAGAGAGTGGACACTGTCATCTTGTTTTGATATGGAGAGGGTGAGAGAGCGAGACGCGAGAAACTCTATCAAACAAGAGGCTATAATGGAGTAAAAAATCACTCCATAGCAGTGGTTTTAAATAGAATACGCGCTTTCCTGGAAAAAAGAAACGAAAACTGGCGGACAATTTTTTAAGGGTCTGTCTAAGACACATCTAGATGTGACATAGTTATGTCACATCTAAGTTGATGTCCACTCTGTTTGTGGTCTATTTTTTCCTAGTTTTTTTCATTTCTTGTTGCTACATTATATACTTGTGGGAGCTTAGATGTGATATCCTTAAATAACATCTAGATGTGAAGTAGACAAACTGATTTTCTAATGTACCAAGAAAGAAAACTCAATCAAAAACACGCCCCCGCTGCCAGGTCGCGAGAGTCGTCGCACGCACACACATAGACATAGACATGCATATCCGTGTTTACATAAAATTCCATTTCCATCTCCATCTCCAATCATATTTGTCCAACTGGCACATTATTTAATTATATACGCAGCAATATTAATGTACAGCATCTCTTGTTTGCGTACGTCCGGACCGCTGCCACGGCCGGTCCTGACCAACCCGAACCCTCTTCATCACCCGCGCGTGCTTCCCGCCCGAAACGGTCAGTGCCGCAATCATGCCCGGCCAGAGCGGACGCGACCTCTCACTGGCGCCGACATTGAAGCGGCGCGCCGGCCGAGAGAGCGTCGCCCGCGCCGCTTCTGGGTGCATGCGGCTGCTCCGCGTTCAAAGGTCGCAATAGCCGACTACAACATGCATGTAAAAAGTTCTTGGGAGTCCGTGCTACAGCTAGCTGTCCTTCCCCAACTCGTCAATCTCTTCCAGTAGTGCTAGTACTCCATGGCGCGATCCATGAACAAGCAGGCGGGAAAGTTATCATATTCTCGGTTTGCGGTGAGTGGCATGCCGAGCGACCATGTGGGGTCGAGCCGTGGAGGAGGGTGAGACACAAACACGACAGACGTGATTTAAACGTTGGTTTTTCTCGATGGCGCGATCCAACGAAACGACATGTTGGTTTCTCTCTGTTTCCATTTTTTCTCGGAAAAACAGAAACTTTCCACTCCATTTTCATTCCTATTCCAAGGTTGCCCCGTTACAACATTCCATCAAATACAAAGGAAAACTAACACGCATGCTGATGCATCTCAATGATTCACAAATCATAGCCAATATTTACTTCACAACTAAAGAAAAAAGTTGTGAGAGCATGTACGAAAGAAAAACTACTAATGGGGTCACTACGACTTAAACCCTAAACACTAAACATGATTTAATTTCCTGGCCAGGTAGAACCTGTCGAAGGAAAGACGGCTGGCACCCTCGGATCAGACGATGCTTTTGTGCAGTTCCACTAAAATCGACCTGAGCATCCCTGATGGCAAAG
Organism: Triticum urartu; assembly: GCF_056163025.1. Lineage (NCBI taxonomy): Eukaryota > Viridiplantae > Streptophyta > Magnoliopsida > Poales > Poaceae > Triticum > Triticum urartu. The sequence goes on along the minus strand of NC_141873.1, from coordinate 422,708,350 downwards.
ATATTGAAGAAGTATGATTAGAATAATAGTACTGACACTAGTTCATGAGACATAAACTCATCACAAGTAGAAGCCGGTAGAAGTAGAGAAAGATCGACATGGAGATGGAGCTACGGTAGTGGAGCAAGCCGGCTCCAAAAGGAAGATGGACTACCTGGGACGTCAGGCTGTAGCTAGAAGGGCGGTTGGGACGCGACATCGGCTCATACCGTGGTGACCCCCAATTGGGACGCACCGATTGTGGGTTTTCTCCCTTGCCGATGTCGACCGCGTCTACGCAGAACATTGTTCCCTTCCCCCATCTGCGGGATCAAGCCCGTCGTTCTATGCTTGTGAAGAGAGCAACCTAAGCAAGCAGGCTTGTAGCTTAGGCTCCTGCTAGTGTATATATAGTGGTTTTATTTTTCTCTCCATATCAACCATTTTATATTGCGTACATGTCATTCAAGAGAGAAATGATGGTTGCTTCTTCCGACTAAGTTACTGTATGATTTGACTGCTCCTTAGTGGCCCCTACACGTACTCCCCCTACGTGTATGCAACAGTCACATGTACACATGGACGCAAAAACGCGCGCGACGCCCTAATGCATGCATGTCCGAGCACACGAAGGAACACACACGATCATGCTCAAGTGCTCAACCTACACGTGCATGCACACACATACTCAGCCAGGGTGAGCTAGTGACCGTATAAACACCGTAAAATATATATATATATATATATATATATATATTGAGCGCAATGAGCGTATTATGAAGTCCACTGACCATATTTGTACAAATATACAGTGACAGACAGTGTATTTATCTCGTTTGAAATTAAGCCATATTAACCGGAGAGGAGGCAGTATGGACTAGCATTACTTTGCTGTGTCCCATCAACTTGCCGAACGAGGAGAAGGTTGCAGGACGGGAGAAGCTTGCGCGCGGTGGCTCGCAGGACAAGGAGAAACTTTTTACTAATGCAAGCTCTCCCTCGCACAGGCGGTGGACGTGCAACAGTTAATTGGGTGTCAGATTGCCAGAAGCATACACTATACTACTAGTGCTATTATTGTTCGACTTCCCAAATAGGCGAACAGTCAAGCGCAAAGTTTACTAGTACTACTACTACAGTCTATAAAGGTACGTACTATGCTAGTCCTAGGAACCGGATGGAGGAGCGTCTGCACTCTTATTATAATTTTAAAATGTGATAAAGCAATCTTCAACACATTTGGTTCTCTTCGAGGGTTCTCGCATGTGATAATGGAAGTTGATTGCATGGAACACTCGCCACAATTCTCGCTTAATTCTGGCTCATATTCTGTTACAAATAGTAGCGCTCAGTAATATTTCCTCTTTTTTTTATTCAACATGTAAACAGGTTAGCAAACCTTGCGGCGCATCTTCGTGCGAACCATGCTTGCTGCACTTTGAATGTGGCCGAGAGCTGGCTTGATGAAACGCCTCGCTTCCTACTTCTTTTTTTGCGGGGTACCTCACTTCCTAGTGACCAGTGTCTTGGCTGATCGTCCTAAGAATGCTTATATATGAATAAAGCTCTCTCATTTACCCGCAAAAAAGATTAAGCCATATTAACCGGAAAGGATGGAGTATGGACTAGCACTACTTTTTGGTGTGTCCCGTCAACTCGCAGAATGAGGAGAAGCTTGCAGGACAAGGTGAAGCTCGCTTACACCTTTTGACTAATGCAACCTACCCTCGGTGGACATGCACCAGTCCATTCGGTGTCAGATTGTCAGAGGCATACATTGTAGTACCCAACATGCGGAGTACCATCATTGTTCGACTTCACAAAGAGGCGAAGAGCCAAGCGTAGTAGTACGAGTAGTACTACTACTAGAACCGCATGGTGGAGCGTCTGTACTCTTACTTTTTATCTCTGACAAAGTACACATTTATTACGGAGAAGGGCGGAAAACGACAGCCTAACATGTAATGGAGGATATCGATCAACCAACCATGCTCGAATATATCCTGGCCTCCGTGCGAGCCCATCTGTGTGTTCTCGCTCCTCGTCTCTCTCAAGGAACGGCGGGTTGGCTCTTTGCCATCAATTGAGATCGGTTAATTTGCTCACACTCCTGTCCCACATGTCAGTGATATGCCAAGAGGAGGTGAGTTGACCGATTGGCCATACGCGTACTTGGTTTTGCACCTTCATACTCCTCCTCCCTCCGTCACAGTTTACAGGGTGCGCTTCATTATGATGCATTTCTCTCAATGCATTTCCACCACCAGAGAGACTTTAGACGTGTTTGGTTTAATGCTCAATTAATTAGGGCGTGGTAACCGCAATCAAGTCCACAATTTTCTCTCCATGTACTGTACTACTGCGGAGTGGAGTAAGTGCACGCATGTGTGTACCCGGGGTGGAAGCACTCCATGCATGTGTGTATTTTCTATGGCTTGCCGATCAATGGGCAAGTCAGTCAAAGTCCATACTTCGTTTTCATACATGGATTCTATCTCGGATTTCATGGCTTCCAGCCATTTGTTGGAATCCGGGCCCGCCATCGCTTCTTCATAGTTCGAAGGTTCACCGTTGTCTAACAACATGATTTCCAAGACAGGGTTGCCATACCACTCTGGTGCGGAACGTGTCCTTGTGGACCTACGAAGTTCAGTAGCAACTTGATCTGAAGTTTCATGATCATCATCATCAACTTCCTCTCTAGTCGGTGCAGGCACCTCAGGAACATTTTCTTGAGCTGCGCCACTTACTGGTTCAAGAGGCCATACTTCATCAAGTTCTACTTTCCTCCCACTTATTTTTGTCGAGAGAAACTCTTTCTCTAGAAAGGATCCATTCTTGGCAACAAAGATCTTGCCTTCGGATCTGAGGTAGAAGGTATACCCAATAGTTTCTTTAGGGTATCCTATGAAGACGCATTTTTCCGACTTGGGTTCGAGCTTTTCAGGTTGAAGTTTCTTGACATAAGCATCGCATCCCCAAACTTTTAGAAACGACAGCTTAGGTTTCTTCCCAAACCATAATTCATACAGTGTCGTCTCAACGGATTTCGACGGAGCCCTATTTAAAGTGAATGCGGTAGTCTCTAAAGCATAGCCCCAAAATGACAGCGGTAAATCGGTAAAAGACATCATAGATCGCACCATATCTAATACAGTGCGATTACGACGTTCGGACACACCATTACGCTGAGGTGTTCCAGGCGGCATGAGTTGTGAAACTATTCTGCATTTTCTTAAGTGTGTGTAAAATTCGTGACTCAAGTATTCTCCCCCACGATCTGATCGCAAGAACTTTATTTCCTGTCACGTTGATTCTCAACCTCACTCTAAAATTCCTTGAACTTTTCAAAGGTCTCAGACTTCTGTTTCATTAAGTAGACATACCCATATCTACTCAAGTCATTAGTGAGGGTGAGAACATAACGATAGCCACCGCGAGCCTCAACACTCATTGGACCGCACACATCAGTATGTATGATTTCCAATAAGTTGGTTGCTCGCTCCATTGTTCCTGAGAACGGAGTCTTGGTCATTTTACCCATGAGGCATGGTTCGCACGTGTCAAATGATTCGTAATCAAGAGACTCTAAAAGTCCATCTACATGGATCTTCTTCATGCGTTTGACACCTATGTGACCAAGGCGGCAGTGCCACAAGTATGTGGGACTATCATTATCAACCTTACATCTTTTGGTATTCACACTATGAATATGTGTAGCATTACGCTCGAGATTCATTAAGAAGAAACCATTCACCATCGGAGCATGACCATAAAACATATCTCTCATATAAATAGAACAACCATTATTCTCGGATTTAAATGAGTAGCCATCTCGAATTAAACAAGATCCTGATACAATGTTCATGCTCAAAGCTGGCACTAAATAACAATTATTGAGGTTTAAAACTAATCCCGTAGGTAAATGTAGAGGTAGCGTGCCGACGGCGATCACATCGACCTTGGAACCATTCCCGACGCGCATCGTCACCTCGTCCTTTGCCAGTCTCCGCTTATTCCGCAGCTCCTGCTTTGAGTTACAAATGTGAGAAACCGCACCGGTATCAAATACCCAGGAGCTACTACGAGTACTGGTAAGGTACACATCAATTACATGTATATCACATATACCTTTCGTGTTGCTGGCCTTCTTGTCCGCTAAGTATTTGGGGTAGTTCCGCTTCCAGTGACCACTTCCCTTGCAATAAAAACACTCAGTCTCGGGCTTGGGTCCATTCTTTGGCTTCTTCCCAGCAGCTTGCTTACCGGGCGCGGCAACTGCCTTGCCATCCTTCTTGAAGTTCTTTTTACCCTTGCCTTTCTTGAACTTAGTGGTTTTATTCACCATCAACACTTGATGTTCCTTTTTGATTTCTACCTCCGCTGATTTCAGCATTGAATATACCTCAGGAATGGTCTTTTCCATCCCCTGCATATTGAAGTTCATCACAAAGCTCTTGTAGCTCGGTGGAAGCGACTGAAGGATTCTGTCAATGACCGCGTCATCTGGGAGATTAACTCCCAGCTGAGTCAAGCGGTTATGTAACCTAGACATTGTGAGTATGTGCTCACTGACAGAACTATTTTCCTCCATTTTACAGCTGAAGAACTTGTCGGAGACTTCATATCTCTCGACCCGGGCATGAGCTTGAAAAACCATTTTCAGCTCTTCGAACATCTCATATGCTCCGTGTCTCTCAAAACACTTTTGGAGCCCCGGTTCTAAGCTGTAAAGCATGCCGCACTGAACGAGGGAGTAATCATCAGCACGTGACTGCCAAGCATTCATAACGTCTTGGTTCTGTGGGACGGGTGCGTCACCTAGCGGTGCTTCTAGGACATAATCTTTTTTGGCAGCTATGAGGATGATCCTCAGGTTCCGGACCCAGTCCGTATAGTTGCTGCCATCATCTTTCAGCTTGGTTTTCTCTAGGAACGCATTGAAGTTGAGGACAACGTGGGCCATTTGATCTACAAGACATATTGTAAAGATTTTAGACTAAGTTCATGATAATTAAGTTCATCTAATCAAATTATTCAATGAACTCCCACTCAGATAGACATCCCTCCAGTCATCTAAGTATAACATGATCCGAGTTAACTAGGTCGTGTCCGATCATCACGTGAGATGGACTAGTCAACATCGGTGAACATCTTCATGTTGATCGTATGTTCTATACGACTCATGCTCGACCTTTCGGTCTTCTGTGTTCCGAGGCCATGTCTCTACATGCTAGGCTCATCAAGTCAACCTAAGTGTATCGCGTGTGTAACTCTGGCTTACACCCGTTGTATTCGAACGTTAGAATCTATCACACCCGATCATCACGTGGTGCTTCGAAACAACGAACCTTCACAACGGTGCACAGTTAGGGGGAACACTTTCTTGAAATTATTTCGAGGGATCATCTTTATTAAGCTACCATCGTTCTAAGCAAATAAGATGTAAAACATGATAAACATCACATGCAATCAAATAGTGACATGATATGGCCAATATCATTCGCTCCTTTTGATCTCCATCTTCGGGGATCCATGATCATCGTTGTCACCGGCATGACACCATGATCTCCATCATCATGATCTCCATCATCGTGTCTTCTTGAAGTTGTCACGTCATCTATTACTTCTACTACTATGGCTAACGCTTTAGGAATAAAGTAAAGTAATTACATGACGTTTATGTTGACACGCAGGTCATTAATAAATAAAGACAACTCCTATGGCTCCTGCCAGTTGTCATACTCATCGACATGCAAGTCATGATTCCTATTACAAGAACATGATCATCTCATACATCACATATATCATCATCACATCCTTTGTCCATATCACATCACAAAACACTTGCTGCAAAAACAAGTTAGACGTCCTCTAATTATTGTTGCAAGTTTTTACGTGGCTGCAATAGGATTCTAGCAAGAACATTTCTTACCTACGCCAAAACCACAACGTGAATTGCCAATTTCTATTTACCCTTCATAAGGACCCTGTTCATCGAATCCGATCCTACTAAAGTGGGAGAGGCAGACACCCGCCAGCCACCTTATGCAACTAGTGCATGTCAGTCAGTGGAACCGGTCTCACGTAAGCGTACGTGTAAGGTTGGTCCGGGCCGCTTCATCCCACAATGCCGTTGAATCAAGATAAGACTAGTAACGGCAAGATAATTGACAATATCGACGCCCACAACTACTTTGTGTTCTACTCGTGCATAGTAACTACGCATAGACCTAGCTCTGATACCACTGTTGGGGAACGTAGCAGAATTTTAAAATTTTCTACGCATCACCAAGATCAATCTATGGAGTCATCTAGCAACGAGGGAGAGGAGTGCATCTACATACCCTTGTAGATCGTGCACGGAAGCGTTCAAGAGAATGGGGTTGATGGAGTCGTACTCGACGTGATTCAAACCACCGATGACCAAGTGCCGAATGGACAGCACCTCCGCGTTCAACACACGTATGGTTGGGAAGACGTCTCCTCCAACTTGATCCAGCAAGGGGGAAGGAGAGGTTGATGAAGATCCAATAGCACGACTGCGTGGTGGTGGAAGCAACAGTGATCTCAGCAGGGCTTCGCCAAGCGCAGGGAGACGGAGGAGTGTCACGGGAGGGAGAGGGAGAGGCCAGGGGCTTGGGTGCGCAGCCCTCCCTCCCCCCACTATATATAGGGTGCCTAGGGGGGCGCCGGCCCTATGAGATCCAATCTCCTAGGGGGGCGGCGGCCAAGGGGGTGCTTTGCCCCCCAAGGCAAGGGTGGCGCCCCCACCCCTAGGGTTTCTAACCCTAGGCGCAGGGGGAGGCCCAAGGGAGGGCGCACCAGCCCACTAGGGGCTGGTTCCCCTCCCACTTCAGCCCATGGGGCCCTCCGGGATAGGTGGCCCCACCCGATGGACCCCCGGGACTCCTCCGGTGTTCCCGGTACAATACCGGTGACCCCCGAAACCTTCCCGATAGCCGAAATTGGACTTCCTATATATAAATCTTTACCTCCGGACCATTCCGGTACTCCTCATGACGTCCGGGATCTCATTCGGGACTCCGAACAACTTTCAGGTTACCGTATGCTAATATCTCTACAACCCTAGCGTCACCGAACCTTAAGTGTGTAGACCCATGTTGGCTCCCACATGCTCCATGATCTCATCAGATGAACCACGATGTCGAGGATTCAATCAATCGTATACAATTCCCTTTGTCAATTGGTATGTTACTTGCCCGAGACTCGATCGTCGGTATCCCAATACCTTGTTCAGTCTCGTTACCGGCAAGTCACTTTACTCGTACCGTAATGCATGATCCCATGATCAACCACTTGATCACATTGAGCTCATTATGATGATGCATTACCGAGTGGGCCCAGAGATACCTCTCCGTCATACGGAGTGACAAATCCCAGTCTCGATTCGTGCCAACCCAACAAACACTTTTGGAGATACCTGTAATGTACCTTTATAGTCACCCAGTTACATTGTGACGTTTGGCAAACCCAAGGCAATCCTAAGGTGTCCGGGAGTTGCACAATCTCATGGTCTAAGGAAATGATACTTGACATTCAGAAAAGCTACAACAAACGAACTACACGATCTTTGAGCTATGCTTAGGATTGGGTCTTGTCCATCACATCATTCTCCTAATGATGTGATCCCGTTATCAATGACATCCAATGTACATAGTCAGGAAACCATGACTATCTGTTGATCAACGAGCTAGTCAACTAGAGGCGCACTAGGGACGTGTTATGGTCTATGTATTCACACATGTATTACGATTTCCGGACAACACAATTATAGCATGAACAATAGACAATTATCATGAACAAAGAAATATAATAATAACGATTTTATTATTGCCTCTAGGGCATATTTCCAACAAATATGGGATCTTTTGTCAGATCAACAATAATGCATATAAGAGCCACTTCAACAATTTAATCATGGTCTTTTCCTATCGAGCCCCAAAGAAAAGAAAAGAAATAAAACTATTTACACGGGAAAGCTCCCAATAAGCAAAAGAAGAACATGGAATCTTTTTGGGTTTTCTTTTTAATTACTACTACAAGCATGGAAAGGAAACTAATTAAAAACCACAACTAATTTTTTGGTTTTTCTTAAGTTTTATTAAACACACAAGAAGAAAGCATAAAAAGGGAAATAAACTAGCATGGATGATACAATGAAAAAGTATGAGCACCGACATCTAGCAATGAGTGCGTGAACATGAATGTAATGTCG